>NW_027366456.1:0-72121 GCF_046119375.1 Phyllobates terribilis
GGCTGGCTAGGGGTCGCCCTGGAGGCAGCTGTAGCCAGCTCTCATCCTCATTGAGCTATTCCAAGGGTGAGGGCTGGCTAGGGGTCGCCCTGGAGGCACCTGTAGCCAGCTCTCATCCTCATTGAGCTATTCCAAGGGTGAGGGCTGGCTACGGGTTGCCCTGGAGGCACCTGTAGCCAGCTCTCATCCTCATTGAGCTATTCCAAGGGTGAGGGCTGGCTACGGGTCGCCCTGGAGGCACCTGTAGCCAGCTCTCATCCTCATTGAGCTATTCCAAGGGTGAGGGCTGGCTACGGGTCGCCCTGGAGGCACCTGTAGCCAGCTCTCATCCTCATTGAGCTATTCCAAGGGTGAGGGCTGGCTAGGGGTCGCCCTGGAGGCAACTGTAGCCAGCTCTCATCCTCATTGAGCTATTCCAAGGGTGAGGGCTGGCTACGTGTCGCCCTGGAGGCACCTGTAGCCAGCTCTCATCCTCATTGAGCGTGATAACGGACGCTGCGCTGAACGGCGGCGCATAGGAACGGGCGGTGAAATAAGCGCGCCAAAAAAACTATAAAATTTACGTTTTTTTTCCGTAATTCATCAGATGAGGGTGATAACGGACGCTGCGCTGAACGGCGGCGCGTAGGAACGGGCGGTGAAATAAGCGCGCCAAAAAAACTATAAAATTTACGTTTTTTTTCCGTAATTCATCAGATGAGCGTGATAACGGAAGCTGCGCTGAACGGCGGCGCGTAGGAACGGGCGGTGAAATAAGCGCGCCAAAAAAGCTATAAAGTGTACGTTTTTTTCCATAATTCATTAGATGAGCGTGATAACGGAAGCTGCGTTGAACGGCGGCGCGTAGGAACGGGCGGTGAAATAAGCGCGCCAAAAAAACTATAAAGTTTACGTTTTTTTTCCGTAATTCATCAGATGAGCGTGATAACGGATGCTGTGCTGAACGGCGGCACGTAGGAGCGGGCGGTGAAATAAGTGCGCCAAAAAAACGATAAAGTTTACGTTTTTTTTCTGTAATTTATCAGATGAGCGTGATAACGGACGCAGCCCTTACCGGCGGCGTCAGAGCGACTTTTTTTTGTTGCAGATTGAATTTTAAGTGCTTTTGGTATCATCAAACCTGTAGCCAGCTCTCATCCTCATTGAGCTGCTCCAAGGGTGAGGGCTGGCTAGGTGTCGCCCTGGAGGCACCTGTAGCCAGCTCTCATCCTCATTGAGCTGCTCCAAGGGTGAGGGCTGGCTAGGGGTCGCCCTGGAGGCACCTGTAGCCAGCTCTCATCCTCATTGAGCTGCTCCAAGGGTGAGGGCTGGCTAGGGGTCGCCCTGGAGGCACCTGTAGCCAGCTCTCATCCTCATTGAGCTGCTCCAAGGGTGAGGGCTGGCTAGGGGTCGCCCTGGAGGCACCTGTAGCCAGCTCTCATCCTCATTGAGCTGCTCCAAGGGTGAGGGCTGGCTAGGGGTCGCCCTGGAGGCACCTGTAGCCAGCTCTCATCCTCATTGAGCTGCTCCAAGGGTGAGGGCTGGCTAGGGGTCGCCCTGGAGGCACCTGTAGCCAGCTCTCATCCTCATTGAGCTATTCCAAGGGTGAGGGCTGGCTAGGTGTCGCCCTGGAGGCACCTGTAGCCAGCTCTCATCCTCATTGAGCGTGATAACGGACGCTGCGCTGAACGGCGGCGCATAGGAACGGGCGGTGAAATAAGCGCGCCAAAAAAACTATAAAGTTTACGTTTTTTTTCCGTAATTCATCAGATGAGGGTGATAACGGACGCTGCGCTGAACGGCGGCACGTAGGAACGGGCGGTGAAATAAGCGCGCCAAAAAAACTATAAAATTTACGTTTTTTTTCCGTAATTCATCAGATGAGCGTGATAACGGAAGCTGCGCTGAACGGCGGCGCGTAGGAACGGGCGGTGAAATAAGCGCGCCAAAAAAGCTATAAAGTGTACGTTTTTTTCCATAATTCATTAGATGAGCGTGATAACGGAAGCTGCGTTGAACGGCGGCACGTAGGAGCGGGCGGTGAAATAAGTGCGCCAAAAAAACGATAAAGTTTACGTTTTTTTTCTGTAATTTATCAGATGAGCGTGATAACGGACGCAGCCCTTACCGGCGGCGTCAGAGCGACTTTTTTTTGTTGCAGATTGAATTTTAAGTGCTTTTGGTATCATCAAACCTGTAGCCAGCTCTCATCCTCATTGAGCTGCTCCAAGGGTGAGGGCTGGCTAGGGGTCGCCCTGGAGGCACCTGTAGCCAGCTCTCATCCTCATTGAGCTGCTCCAAGGGTGAGGGCTGGCTAGGGGTCGCCCTGGAGGCACCTGTAGCCAGCTCTCATCCTCATTGAGCTGCTCCAAGGGTGAGGGCTGGCTAGGGGTCGCCCTGGAGGCACCTGTAGCCAGCTCTCATCCTCATTGAGCTGCTCCAAGGGTGAGGGCTGGCTAGGGGTCGCCCTGGAGGCACCTGTAGCCAGCTCTCATCCTCATTGAGCTGCTCCAAGGGTGAGGGCTGGCTAGGGGTCGCCCTGGAGGCACCTGTAGCCAGCTCTCATCCTCATTGAGCTATTCCAAGGGTGAGGGCTGGCTAGGTGTCGCCCTGGAGGCACCTGTAGCCAGCTCTCATCCTCATTGAGCATGATAACGGACGCTGCGCTGAACGGTGGCGCATAGGAACGGGCGGTGAAATAAGCGCGCCAAAAAAACTATAAAGTTTACGTTTTTTTTCCGTAATTCATCAGATGAGGGTGATAACGGATGCTGCGCTGAACGGCGGCACGTAGGAACGGGCGGTGAAATAAGCGCGCCAAAAAAACTATAAAATTTACGTTTTTTTTCCGTAATTCATCAGATGAGCGTGATAACGGAAGCTACGCTGAACGGCGGCGCGTAGGAACGGGCGGTGAAATAAGCGCGCCAAAAAAGCTATAAAGTGTACGTTTTTTTCCATAATTCATTAGATGAGCGTGATAACGGAAGCTGCGTTGAACGGCGGCGCGTAGGAACGGGCGGTGAAATAAGCGCGCCAAAAAAACTATAAAGTTTACGTTTTTTTTCCGTAATTCATCAGATGAGCGTGATAACGGATGCTGTGCTGAACGGCGGCACGTAGGAGAGGGCGGTGAAATAAGTGCGCCAAAAAAACGATAAAGTTTACGTTTTTTTTCTGTAATTTATCAGATGAGCGTGATAACGGACGCAGCCCTTACCGGCGGCGTCAGAGCGACTTTTTTTTGTTGCAGATTGAATTTTAAGTGCTTTTGGTATCATCAAACCTGTAGCCAGCTCTCATCCTCATTGAGCTGCTCCAAGGGTGAGGGCTGGCTAGGGGTCGCCCTGGAGGCACCTGTAGCCAGCTCTCATCCTCATTGAGCTGCTCCAAGGGTGAGGGCTGGCTAGGGGTCGCCCTGGAGGCACCTGTAGCCAGCTCTCATCCTCATTGAGCTGCTCCAAGGGTGAGGGCTGGCTAGGGGTCGCCCTGGAGGCACCTGTAGCCAGCTCTCATCCTCATTGAGCTGCTCCAAGGGTGAGGGCTGGCTAGGGGTCGCCCTGGAGGCACCTGTAGCCAGCTCTCATCCTCATTGAGCTGCTCCAAGGGTGAGGGCTGGCTAGGGGTCGCCCTGGAGGCACCTGTAGCCAGCTCTCATCCTCATTGAGCTGCTCCAAGGGTGAGGGCTGGCTAGGGGTCGCCCTGGAGGCACCTGTAGCCAGCTCTCATCCTCATTGAGCTATTCCAAGGGTGAGGGCTGGCTAGGTGTCGCCCTGGAGGCACCTGTAGCCAGCTCTCATCCTCATTGAGCGTGATAACGGACGCTGCGCTGAACGGCGGCGCATAGGAACGGGCGGTGAAATAAGCGCGCCAAAAAAACTATAAAGTTTACGTTTTTTTTCCGTAATTCATCAGATGAGGGTGATAACGGACGCTGCGCTGAACGGCGGCACGTAGGAACGGGCGGTGAAATAAGCGCGCCAAAAAAACTATAAAATTTACGTTTTTTTTCCGCAATTCATCAGATGAGCGTGATAACGGAAGCTGCGCTGAACGGCGGCGCGTAGGAACGGGCGGTGAAATAAGCGCGCCAAAAAAACTATAAAGTTTACGTTTTTTTTCCGTAATTCATCAGATGAGCGTGATAACGGAAGGTGCGCTGAACGGCGGCGCGTAGGATCGGGCGGTGAAATAAGCGCGCCAAAAAAACTATAAACTTTACGTTTTTTTTCCATAATTCATTAGATGGGCGTGATAACGGACGCTGCACTGAACGGAGGCGCGTAGGAACGGGCAGTGAAATAAGCGCGTCAAAAAACTATAAAGTTTTCGGGTTTTTTCCGTAATTCATCAGATGAGCGTGATAGCGGAAGCTGCGCTGAACGGCGGCGCGTAGGAACGGGCTGTGAAATAAGCGCGCCAAAAAAACTATAAAGTTTACGTTTTTTTCCGTAATTCATAAGATGAGCGTGATAACGGAAGGGGCGCTGTACCGCGGCGCGTGGGAACGGGCGGTGAAATAAGCGCGGCAAAAAAATTATAAAGTTTACGTTTTTTTTCCATAATTCATTAGATGAGCGTGATAACGGAAGCTGCGCTGAATGGCGGCACGTAGGAACGGGCGGTGAAATAAGAGCGCCAAAAAAACTATAAAGTTTACGTTTTTTTTCCGTAATTCATCAGATGAGCGTGATAACGGACGCAGCCCTGAACGGCGGCGTCAGAGCGACTTTTTTGTTGCAGATTGAATTTTAAGTGCTTTTGGTATCATCAAACCAGTAGCCAGCCCTCACCTTCATTGAACGATTCCAAGGGTGAGGGCTGGCTATGGGTCATCCTGGAAGTACCTGTAGCCAGCTCTCATCCTCATTGAGCTGCTCCAAGGGTGAGGGCTGGCTAGGGGTCGCCCTGGAGGCACCTGTAGCCAGCTCTCATCCTCATTGAGCTGCTCCAAGGGTGAGGGCTGGCTAGGGGTCGCCCTGGAGGCACCTGTAGCCAGCTCTCATCCTCATTGAGCTGCTCCAAGGGTGAGGGCTGGCTAGGGGTCGCCCTGGAGGCACCTGTAGCCAGCTCTCATCCTCATTGAGCTGCTCCAAGGGTGAGGGCTGGCTAGGGGTCGCCCTGGAGGCACCTGTAGCCAGCTCTCATCCTCATTGAGCTGCTCCAAGGGTGAGGGCTGGCTAGGGGTCGCCCTGGAGGCACCTGTAGCCAGCTCTCATCCTCATTGAGCTATTCCAAGGGTGAGGGCTGGCTAGGTGTCGCCCTGGAGGCACCTGTAGCCAGCTCTCATCCTCATTGAGCGTGATAACGGACGCTGCGCTGAACGGCGGCGCATAGGAACGGGCGGTGAAATAAGCGCGCCAAAAAAACTATAAAGTTTACGTTTTTTTTCCGTAATTCATCAGATGAGGGTGATAACGGACGCTGCGCTGAACGGCGGCACGTAGGAACGGGCGGTGAAATAAGCGCGCCAAAAAAACTATAAAATTTAAGTTTTTTTTCCGCAATTCATCAGATGAGCGTGATAACGGAAGCTGCGCTGAACGGCGGCGCGTAGGAACGGGCGGTGAAATAAGCGCGCCAAAAAAACTATAAAGTTTACGTTTTTTTTCCGTAATTCATCAGATGAGCGTGATAACGGAAGGTGCGCTGAACGGCGGCGCGTAGGATCGGGCGGTGAAATAAGCGCGCCAAAAAAACTATAAACTTTACGTTTTTTTTCCATAATTCATTAGATGGGCGTGATAACGGACGCTGCGTTGAACGGCGGCGCGTAGGAACGGGCGGTGAAATAAGCGCGCCCAAAAAAATATAAATTTTACGTTTTTTTTTCCGTAATTCATCAGATGAGCGTGATAACGGACACTGCACTGAACGGAGGCGCGTAGGAACGGGCAGTGAAATAAGCGCGTCAAAAAACTATAAAGTTTTCGGGTTTTTTCCGTAATTCATCAGATGAGCGTGATAGCGGAAGCTGCGCTGAACGGCGGCGCGTAGGAACGGGCGGTGAAATAAGCGCGCCAAAAAAACTATAAAGTTTACGTTTTTTTCCGTAATTCATAAGATGAGCGTGATAACGGAAGGTGCGCTGTACCGCGGCGCGTGGGAACGGGCGGTGAAATAAGCGCGGCAAAAAAATTATAAAGTTTACGTTTTTTTTCCATAATTCATTAGATGAGCGTGATAACGGAAGCTGCGCTGAATGGCGGCACGTAGGAACGGGCGGTGAAATAAGAGCGCCAAAAAAACTATAAAGTTTACGTTTTTTTTCCGTAATTCATCAGATGAGCGTGATAACGGACGCAGCCCTGAACGGCGGCGTCAGAGCGACTTTTTTGTTGCAGATTGAATTTTAAGTGCTTTTGGTATCATCAAACCAGTAGCCAGCCCTCACCTTCATTGAACGATTCCAAGGGTGAGGGCTGGCTATGGGTCATCCTGGAAGTACCTGTAGCCAGCTCTCATCCTCATTGAGCTATTCCAAGGGTGAGGGCTGGCTACGGGTCGTCCTGGAAGTACCTGTAGCCAGCTTTCATCCTCATTGAGCTATTCCAAGGGTGAGGGCTGGCTACGGGTCATCCTGGAAGTACCTGTAGCCAGCTCTCATCCTCATTGAACGATTCCAAGGGTGAGGGCTGGCTACGGGTCATCCTGGAAGTACCTGTAGCCAGCTCTCATCCTCATTGAGCTAATCCAAGGGTGAGGGCTGGCTACGGGTCGTCCTGGAAGTACCTGTAGCCAGCTCTCATCAAGAAAAAGCTACGCCTACTAAGTTGCATTAACCAATCGGAGCAGATTCATGATTTACATTCAAATAAACCAATCACTGACAAGTGCATCATTTTAGGAAAAGGAAAAGGAGTTTTGGAGGGAAGTTTAATTTGATCCAGTGCTCAGGAGCAACAAGGGTGATTAGTGCACAAGAGAAGCTGTGACCTTAGCCAATTACAACCATGCCGCCCAAAAGAAGGTAAGTACACCTGGTGGGATAGTGAGTGGGAGGGAAATATGAATCTGCAGAGGTATGTGTTGCTTCTAGAAATACTCTTTCTGGACACCATTGCAGCATGCATTCTGGGGTACACTGAGACCATGGGAGTATTTGCAGAAGAGGTTAACATACAGCATGTATTGGGATCAGGTGCCTAACTATACTGCAGCATCATCTGAGCTTGTACTGGAATCAGGTGTATAAGTATACTTGTACTCATATAGCTTGTACTGGAATCAGGTGTATAAGTATACTTGTACTCATATAGCTTGTACTGGAATCAGGTGTATAAGTATACTTGTACTCATATAGCTTGTACTGGAATCAGGTGTATAAGTATGCTTGTACTCATATAGTTTGTACTGGAATCAGGTGCCTAATCTGATGTCCTCTCTGTGACCTCTGCAAACTTTTTAGCTTGGTTGTATTACTGTGGTGGGGGGAGGGGGAAGGATTGTGGTGTGAAAGTGTATTATAACATCATGTTAAGGCTTGCAATTGTTCAGGCTCAGTCACAGAAAGGGTTTATGTTTTTGGCGCGGTCTTTCTGTATCTTTCAAAGTTTGCAGTGTGAAAAGGCTTTAAACTGTATATGTACTTGCTCGCTCACTCGTTTTTTCTCCTTTTTGACTGATAAATGAGTGCCGGTCATGTGCAAAACTGTATAAGCATTTGCAAAGTCAATACCACATTAATTTTTTGCACGGTATCTTTGTCAATCTAAATAATTCTTGCAAAACCTCAGATTTGCGCAAGATCTAGGAACATGCATATGATAAAAAACCGCATGTGTTATGTGCACAATATTGACACAATTTGTGTAGTATGCTATAAAAGTGCATTAACTTGTGCTAAACAATTGCTCCTTAAAAAATTGTGTACGTTTGTCCGTTTTTGTGACCAAAAATGAGGGCTGGCGATTGGTGGTCAAAATACACTCTAGAGCCAGCCCTCATCTTTTTAAAAAAAATCTATGGCAATGATGAGACGTGCCTTTTCTCATGAGCTGTGTATTTGTTGTAAAAAAAAAATCAGATTTTTGAAATCCAGTTATCCTGCTGAAACATAAAAAATGCTGGTTGATATTAGTGGGTGGAAAAGCTAGATTCTCACTGATATTGTTCCTGATCTTACATTTTTCTTTTTTACAGCGGCTTCAGGATGCTGAAGACATGTCCACTATGTTACAAAACATTTACTCAACTGCCACAGCACCTTACACGACAATGCCTTAGATACTGTACAGAAGAGGAGAAGGATGCGCTAGTGAAAGAATCTAGAAACTCACTGATAGCAATTGCAACAAAAGGAACATATATCCCTTATGACAAGATTCCAGAGATCACTACAAAGGACGATCTTATCTCCTTCCTGGAGGACAGAGGGTTTATAGTACCCGAGAAACCAACTATGGCCAGGTATGCCCCACTAGCATCTTATTCTTTGAATACTGATGTTCATACTTGTGTAAGCTTTATAGATTTGCATATATGTTCTGAACTATGCCAAATAATCACGTGTATTTTATATTTACAGGATTGTTGAAGATGAGGGGGCATCACCTGTGCAGGATGAGCTGACAACCAGTGAGCAAGAGCTGCCTAATGAGGAGGAAGTGATGTCTGTTGAGGAGGAAATGTCTACAGTCATCGAGGAGGAGCCGCCCGTCCCAGAGGAAGAGCCGCCCGTCCCAGAGGAAGAGCCGCCCGTCCCAGAGGAAGAGCCGCCCGTCCCAGAGGAAGAGCCGCCCGTCACAGAGGAAGAGCCGCCCGTCACAGTGGACGAGCCGCCTGTCACAGAGGATTATGATGTCTACAGGTGAGTGTAAATTTATACAAGGAATTTACTTTAATCCCTTGCTCAAACATTGCCTTGGCCTCAGCACATCCTGGCTTTTAGGCCACTTTAAAAAATTGTCAACACTGCTGGCCTACTCAAGATTGTACTTCACGTTATTACTAAGGATTTTTATAATTTACAGGACTGTTGAAGATGAGGAGCCATCTACATCAACTGGCACATCGGCACGCCGAGCCATATCAAATCCTGAATTGGTGCATCTTTCAGCTGCAGAAGACTATACATCCTCTGAAACATCCGACAGTGAAGCCGATCAACAACCAGAGACCAGAGAAAGAGAGGAAAATACCAGCCAAACAGATGAAGACAGGCCGAGGTCAGTTAGTGTGTGTAACATTCTCACTCATCATGCTTTTATATCTATCTATATATATATATATATATATATATATATATATATATATATATATATATATTGAGCAAAAAAACAATACAAATAATGTTTAACTGGGACAATTAATAGCATATCCCACAACTTTACAGCCCTTACAAAGTAATTTTTTCTCCTATTTTAGGCAATAGATTTCCCTTCCATTGCAGCCATAAAACAGGATGCCAAAAAAGTGCCCTACACACAGACAGCTCTGTGGGGCACACAGCTTTGGCGGGGCATACTAAAATGCACTGCCATTACGATTTTCATCTGTGGGCCAGTAGAGGATGATGTACTAGCTTTACCCACAGATGAACTTCGGAACACGCAGTGTTCAGCAGTGGATGCTGCGTATAAAGGGCAGGCAGCCAGCAAAGTGCTGCTGCCAGTCAGAGCACTGGGGTCCACAGAAATCGGGCCTGGGGACACAGAAATGTTTACCACCCCTGACAACGGTGAGTGGAACCCCCAGCTGTCAAGGTCCCCGACATTTCCCCAGATTCTTCCACTGGGTGAGGGCCCCATGAATGCGTCGTTACAGGGAACCCTGGACTCACAGGCCCCATAGCGGCTGCATAGTCTACTGCCATTGGCAGGACGTCACTATATATATATGCTGTATATGCTTACACAGTATTTTTCTCAAAGTTGTAATTTGTTTCTACTCTGACCTGTTGTTCTTTCTTCCAAATTTGTAGGATGACAAGCCAGAAATGGACTGTTGACAAGAGGATCAAAATGAAAGATGCAGGTTATTATGATCGCCATTCTCTGTCTCATCCAATATTAAAAGGTTTTTCCTCTTATTTGCAGAACCATTGCAAGCTGGAAAGATACAAACAAATTGCTGAAAATGTGTCAAGGTTTTTATACTTTATGAACAAACGCCGTGTGAGCCTCAACTTTGCGACAAAGATTGAAAACGCCCATTTATTTTTCAAAAACATTCAAGATCTCGGTCTGTGCAACCAAACTGTCACCAACTACATTAAGAATGTCCGGAAATTTGTACATTATCAACTATTTGCAACCAATTTACGCGATAAAAATGAAAAACTCTTCAAGGCAATGAAGTATTTCCAATATGTGACTGCGGATATTCAGAAGAAATTTTCCAAGGGAGTTGCAAAAGAAGTTGTCAGCAAAAGGTATGTCAGCTAATTTTTATCCTTTCAGATGTATGCACAATTATTATTTTTTCTCTTTTCTCTCTCCCGCCAGGATTTTTCATACATGACTTAAAAATAGGCCTCACCTATCAGTCACATTTATTAATCTTTCTCTTAGGTACCTGGAGTTGCATAAATTGGACAAAACACCTCAGCAATGCCAGGAGATCCTGACCGTTGCAAAGCCAGCTTTCCTGCAAGCCATCGAGGATGTCCAAGGAGGATCCCGAAATGAAGTGCATCAGTTGGAGATTCTCTATTACCTTGAGGCCTTAATCATACTAAAACACTTACAAAGACCAGGAGTTGTCAGAAACATGACGGTAAGTAACAACCTACTCATTATCCTGATTTAAAGCCACATGTCTATCTAACTTTCCCATGTTTTGACTCACAAGTTTCTGAGTGGACAGAGAGGATGCGTCACATCTATCAAAATGAACAGCTAATAATTGTCGGAGTTAAATGCCATAAGACTGCTGCCCACCAAGTAGCCTGTTTTGTGCTTACTGAAGAAGAAGAAAAGGTAAAATGTTCCTGTCACTACGACGGCACCCACATTAGAGAGGGATCTGTTAGTTGTCATGACTTCAACCCGTAGGATTAGTGGCATTCTGTCCCTTTTAGTAGATCCTCCCTTTAACCAGATTTTACAGGACAACTTGGTGCTACATCCTCATGCAGGTGTGTTGGGAGTCTTTCCCTTATTTCCCTGCAGTATCCAGGATGCTAAACCATAGTATCGGTGTCCAGAATAGTGCATTTTCTTAACAATAATGCTTGTTGCAGCAGCATCCAGAATGCATTATCAGTAGGAACAGATATGCTCTCCCTTATCACAGATGTTCTGCACTTTAAATGAATGGTGGGCAGTTTATAGTCTGACATATGTTTGGTGTGAGGTGACTTTTCTATATATTTAGATTGTGTGGTTCCTATCATGCTCTGAAATCCAACTGAGGCGGAGGAGAGATACCGCCCTTTTAGTCTGTAGGTTTCGCTCTCCTGGTCAGGCACATCCCTCCCTCACGTTGGTGCGGTCATTGACTCCAGTAATTAATTTAGTCTATTTCAAATTTTCTTATCTTAATATTGAAGGGCCCAACTCAATTTTTATTAAGTGGTTTACTGTTTTTTGTTTTGTTTATTTACAGTGGTTTAACATCTACTTTAAAAAAGTGAGACGGGTGCTGGCCAAAAAAGACAGTCCAGATAAATTCTTCTTATCGACTACAGGAAGACAGATATATAATGTATCCACCGACCTTCATCGCTACCAGAAGAAGTAAGTCTTAAAAGTTAAAAATCCTACATATTAGATGTTGTGCCATGTATTTATGATCTACTCTATTGCTATCTAGGTACAAATTTAAATCCATCTCTAGTCAGGTGGCAAGAAAAACTTGTGAAACATGGACCGTGTCACATTTAACAGAGACACAGAGGTATCTTTTCTCCAAATATCTCAGTCATTCCAACATGACAGCAGAGAGGAATTACAGAGAAAAAACGTTAGGAGAACTCTGCCAAGCATACACACTGGTCTTGGCAGCAGGGAAATCATCGGAAAATCAACCTCAACCCAGCAGCTCAAGGTAATTTATTGCAAAGCAGTTATGATCTATTTCACCAAATTGTTGATAAAATGTAATATTCTGTTTTCTATCTCCCCTAAAGAGAAGCAGAAGGGAGCAATGGAGAAGAGGAGCAAATGGTCCAGCAAGCTGAAGACTACAGTGCCCAGGGTGAAACAGAGGACCTCGGTGTGTCAAATTTAAATACTAAGACTCAAAGGTGGGTATATTATTAAATCAAGCAAGCTAGTAGGAGTTGGCAAACTGTACATAGCTTGTGATGTTATGGACAATGACTTGTTCTTCCGAGCATCCTCAGCACCTATACCCAGGCAAAGTGCTCTCAGTAGCGGCCACTTGTAGACAGTATGCGGAAGGGTATATTACAGGCGTTTATTGATGATATCTCCATCGCAGAACAAACCTCGATGCCTAAACTTTTAGGATTGATAGAAGATATCCTTATACCACTCTAAGTGCCCAGAAAATGTAATGTTATTATTTATATCAGGCGGAGAGCACCAATCGAACCTAGGGTCACAACAAGGTCCATGAAGACAGGGATGCAGTTGAGGAAAAGGAAACACCCAGGGTAATTGGTCAATATACCGTATATTCCGGCGTATAAGACGACTTTTGAAGACTGAAAAATCTTCTGTCTAGTCTGGGGTCGTCTTATACGCCGGTAATGCTTTTGAACTTTCAGAAATTGACATGCGGGGATACTCTGGGGGTGTTAATAAGCTGCCGTGGCCGTATCCCTGCCATGTCGGAGTTAATATAAGGTGGAGGGAGTTAAAATACGGCGGCGGTAGGTCCAGATAGTCAGCGCTTCTGTGCTGAAACGGACACATCGCTGCGTATTCCCAGCTCCGGACACAGCGCAGGGCTTCTGTGCCGACAGCTTTCACTTGTCACAGAAGCGCTGCGCTGTGTCCGGAGCTGGGAAGTTCGCATCGCTTCTGTGACAATATATGAAAAGCCGGCAATTCAGCAGCGGCATAAGCCGGCACCCGACAATTTAGAATAGAAAGAATAGAGCTTCACACATAGATTAGATAGATAGAAACATGTCAGTCACATATATATGAAGTACAGTGACAGTATTGCTTACTGTACTTGTCATTTAGTGTAAAGGATTTATTAAAACAAATAATAGTGTTTTCATGCACCGTCTCTTTAAAAAAGCCGGCCGGCAATTCAGCATCTGTACCCGACAATTTAGAACAGAAAGATAGAGCATCACACATAGATTAGATAGATAGAAACATGTCAGTCACATATATATGAAGTACAGTGACAGTGCTGGTTACTGTACTTGTCATCTAGTGTTAAAATAACGGATTTATTAAAAAAAAAATTGGCGTGGGGTTCCCCTTAATTTTAGTCTCTAGCGGAGGTTAAGCAGACGGCTGGGGCAGATGTTTGAAGCCTGGGAAGGGGATAATACCCACGGAGCTTCCCAGGCTACTAATATCAGCTCCCAGCTGAATACATAGCCTTTACTAGCTATTAAAATGGGGGACCCCCCCAAAAAAATGACGTGGGGTCCCCCCTATTTTAATAGCTAGCAAAGGCTAGGCAGACAGCTGGGGGCTGATATTAATAGCCCAGGAAGGGAGCCATGAATATTGGCCCCCTCCCAGGCTAGAAACACCAGCCGTCAGCCGCCCCAGAAATGGCGCATTCATAGGATGCACCAATTCTGGCACTTAGCCTCGCTCTTCCACGCTGCCCTGTAGCGGTGGCAGGGGGTAATAGGGCTGGGGTTGATGTCAGCTTATAATGCCAGCTGACATCAAGCCCAGGTTAGTAATGGAGAGGCGTCTATAAGACACCCCCATTGCTAACCCCATAGTCAAAGTTAAAAAAAAAACACAAACACCCAGAATAAACTCCTTTAATTGAAATAAAGACACAAATCTTTATTGTTCTAAATTAAACTATACTTACCATCACGCCCATTCCAGCTGAAGCCAACGATCTCCTGCAATAAAAGAAAAATAATAAACCAACCTCATCCTTACCTTTCCATGGTTCCCAGGACAGGTCCAGCTCTGCTACATCGAGATGACAGGCTGGACCGCAGCAGAACGCTGCCATCCAGCCTGTCATCCTGCAGACACTGAAGCGCAGGCATGCTTGCGCTCCTCAGTGTCTGACTGTGACGGCATCCAGATGAGCCGACAATGAACTCAGCTCACCTCCTGGACGTCCATCACTGACAGCGTGGGAAACTTCTACTGCGCATGCGGGGAGCAGGAGAATTTTCCCACGCTGTCAGTGACGTGCATGAGGTGAGCCGAGTTCATTGGACATGATCTCGGCTCATCTGGATGCCGTCACAGTCAGACACTGAGGAGCACAAGCATGCCTGCGCTTCTCAGTGTCTGCCGCATGGCAAGCTGAACGGCAGCGTTCTGCTGCGGTGCAGCCTGTCATGTGAATGTAGCAGAGCTGGACCGGTCCTGGGAACCATGGAGAGGTAAGGATGAGGTTGCTTTATTATTTTACTTTTATTGCAGGAGATCGTTGGCTTCAGCTGGAATGGGCGTGATGGTAAGTATGGTTTAATTTAGAACAATAAAGAATTGTGTCTTTATTTCAATTAAAGGACTTTTTTCTGGGTGTTGTGTTTTTTTAAATACTTTACTAGAAATTCATGGTGGTCATGTCTAATATTGGCGTGACCCCATGAATTTCGGGCTTAGGGCCAGCTGATAATGCCAAGCTGGCCCTAACCCCTTTATTACCCAGTGAGCCACCGCACCAGGGCCCTGGATGAGTTGGGTACAGCGCCAGAAGATGGCGCTTCTATGAACGCGCCATTTTCCGGGGTGGCTGCGGACTGCAATTTGCAGCGGGGGGGGCCCAGAAAGCTTGGGTCTCCCTGCGCTGCAGATTCCAGCCCCCAGCTGCCTAGTTGTACCTGGCTGGACACAAAAATAGGGCGAAGCCCCACGTATTTTTTTTTTAAATTATTTAATGAAATAATTAAAAAAAAAAAGGGCTTCCCTATATTGTTGTGTCCGGCCAGGTACAAATAGGCAGCTGGTGGTTGGGTGCAGCCCGTTCCTGCCTGCTGTACCTGGCTGGACACAAAAATATGGCGAAGCCCCACGTCAACATTTTTGGGAAAAATTAATTACAAAATTAATAATTTAGGGACTGCATCTTTATTAACCCCTCAATTGTCATTTAGTGTTAAAATAAAGGATTTTTTAAAAAGAAAATTGGCGTGGGATCCACCATCATTATAGTCTCTAGCGGAGGTTAAGCAGACGGCTGGGGCAGATGTTTGAAGTCTGGGAAGAGGGTAATACCCACGGAGCTTCCCAGGCTACTAATATCAGCCCCCAGCTGAATACCTAGCCTTTACTAGCTATTAGAATGGGGGACCCCCCCAAAAAATGACGTGGGGTCCCCCCTATTTTAATATGTTTATGAGTGACAGTTTTCCTGCTATATACCTGCATGTCATAAGAATTTAAATTAAAAAAGGACCATGTTAAATTCAAATCTGTTTTTTTTTTTATTTTTACCGGTGTTTGGTATGCGTTGGAAAAGGGGTAGTCTTATACGGTGAATATATCCTAAACTCTATATTTTAACAGGAAAGTAGGGGGGTCGTCTTATACACCAGGTCGTCTTATACGCCGGAATATACGGTACTCATTCACATTGTCCTTGAACAATAAACATTTCGGTTTTAACATATGTATTCCCCTTCTTTCCTTTAAAGAGATTAAGAAGACGGCAGTGATCAGCTCCCAAGAAAGAATGAGGCGTTTCGGAGACTAAAGTTCCGGTCTTGTTAAAGTTTCTGAATTCATGTTTTATTTGTTTCTTTTCTATTCTAGGTTGTTCTACAATTCCAGGTGAACGGGGCCCTCGAAGCAATGGGAGAAGATTTTCTTTATTATAAACATTTGTACTGTTTGTATTAGTGTTAAAGGGATTATGTCACCAGGTTTTAGCCATCTCATCTGAGCGCACCATAATGTGGACACAGACATCTTTATTCCAGTGATGTATCACTTACTAGGCTGCTCAGTGTAGTTTGCATTAAAACACTGTTAAATCATCTGGAGATTATCATTAGAGCACTACTCCAGTAGTCAAGTCATACTTGGGAGCTGCCAAATCTGCAACAGAGAAAACAGTAATTTTATCAAAATGACAGCAAGGAGCTCAGTAAGTGAAACATTGCTGGATCAGGATTTCTATCTCTACATTATGCTGCTGTCCGATGGGATGTCAAAAACCTGGTGACAGAGTCCTTTTAATAACTATTTTAAAGATAAATATAAAGTGGAAGTCCTATGGCTATGATGAAACAATTCTGACAACTGTTCAAATGGCACAATCATTTACTACCGTCAGGTTTCTGAGCCGTTTAGTCTAATGCTTTGTCAGTATTACTAGAATCCATAATAATTTAAAGGTCAGGTAGCCATAAAAGTGCTCCTGCCAGTCAGAGCAGTGCAGTCCCTGGAAATCAGGCCTAGGGAAGCAGAATATATTACCATCCCTAACAACGGTAAGCATGACCCCCAGCTGTCCAGCAACCCGACATGTAGAACTGCCTATAAAAATGACCATTTGTCCAGTCAGTGCATCACTCTCTGGTGCCCTTTTACACTGGCACACTGCTTTCTGTCTCTTTCTCTCTTTCTCTCTCCGCAGTGCAATGCTCTCTGGTGCTCTTTCACTCTCTTTCCAGTGCACCACTCTCTGGCACTCCTCTGTCTTTATAGTGCACTGCTCTCTTTTGTGCTCTCTCAGTCTCCAGTGCATCACTGGCGCTCGCTTTTGATCTCTCCCCATTGCACCACTCTCTCGCATGCTCTCTCTCTGGTGCTCTCTTTCCATCCAAAGTGCCTTTTTTTGTCTCTGTGCCTTCACGAGCCTCTCAATCTCTGTCTTTGCCCATCTGTGGCTCTCTATCGGTCTCTGTGCCTCTCTGTCCCTCCCTGTGCTTCTATTTACCTTTTGCATCCCTCTATGTGCCTACCTTTGCCCCTTTGCTCCCTTCTTTGCCTCTATGTGCCTCTCAATGACTCTCTCTCATGCACACCTCTTCCTGTAGGTCAAAGGTAAGAAGCACTACTCAAGTTGCAGCAGAGAAGATTAATTGGTAAGTAACCAGAAAGCTACACAGTGTTTAACACTTGTGTATTTTTTAAGAATCTTGTTGCTGTAGGATGCTTCCTGAACATTAAAGTGAATTGTCAGGAAACATCTTTAAGCTACAGGATCCTTGAAAAATATGCAAGTTTTTATGGGATGATTTGTCAGGCTATCAACAATCACACAGGGCCACAGGCCCGTCAACAGGGCAATAGCCCACTCCACAAGGCCAATGACCCTTTGCAAAGGGCCAGAGGTCCCTTTCCGCAGTGCCATAGGCATTTCCACAGGGCCATAACCCACTCCAGCTCTCTCCACAGGGCAACAGGCCCATTTGAAGGGCCACAGATCCCTCTTCAGGGTCACAGGCCTTTCCACAGGGCCGCACCCACCTTCAGCTCTCTCCACAGGGCCATAGGCCCTTTCCTCAGGGCCACAAGCCCCTCCAGCTCTCTCCACAGGGCAACAGACCACTATACAGGGTCACAGGCCTTTCCACAGGGCCACAAGCCCCTTCAGCTCTCTCCACAGGACCACAGGCTCCTACCGGGCCACAGGCCTTTACACAGTGCCACAAGCCCCTCCAGCTCTTTCCACAGGCAATCATGTTGCATGTTGTTTACTGCAAAAGACTTCATAGGCCCCAATCTTACTCCAGAGCCTTCCACAGGCCCCTCCAGCCCACTCCACATGGCCTTTTCCTCAGGCCACAACTCCCTCCAGCTCTCTTTACATCGCCACATGCCCCTCTGCGGGGCCACAGACCCCTATACAGCGTCACATGCCTTTCCACAGGGCCTCAACCCCTTCAGCTCTCTCCAGAGTACCACTGCCTCCTTCTGCCGGGCTACAAGCCTTTCCACAGGGCCACAATCCCCTTCAACTCTTCTCCACAGGACAACAAGCTCTCTTTACCGGGCCATAGCTCCCCTCCACATGCACTTTCTGCATGGACACAGCCCCCTTTAGCTCTCTCCACAGAGACACAAGGCCCGTCTGCAGGGCACAAGCCCCCTCTTCAAGGCCAAAAGGCCTTTCTACATGGCCATAGTCATTTCCACGAGCACCTCCAGCTATCTCCACAGGGCAACGGACCCCTATACAGGGTCACAGGCCTTTCCACAGGGCCACAACACCTTCAGCTCTCTCCATAGGACCACAGGCTCCTACTGGGCCACAGGCCTTTCCACAGTGCCACAAGCCCCTCCAGCTCTCTCCACAGGCAATCATGTTGCATGTTGTTTACTGCAAAGGACTTCATAGGCCCAAATCTTACTCCAGAGCCTTCTACAGGCCTTTCCAGCCCGCTCCACATGGCCTTTTCCTCAGGCCACAACTCCCTCCAGCTCTCTTTACATCGCCACATGCCCCTCTGCGGGGCCACAGACCCCTATACAGGGTCACAGGCCTTTCCACAGGGCCTCAACCCCTTCAGCTGTCTCCACAGGACCACAGGCTTTTCCACAGCCCACAACTTCTTCCACCTCTCACCACAGGGCCACAGCCCCTTCCACAAGGCCAAAGGGCCTATCCATAGGGCCACAGACCTTTCCACATGGCCACAACACCCTCCAGCTCTCTCCACAGGACAAGAAGCTCTCTTTACAGGGCCATAGCTCACCTCCACAGGGCCAAATGCACTTTCCACACGGCCACAACTCCCAACAGCCCTCTCCACAGAGTCACAGGGCCCGTCTGCAGGGCACAAGCCCCCTCTTCAAAGCCAAAAGGCCTTTCTGCATGGCCATAGTCATTTCCATAGGGCACGAGCCCCTCCAGCTCTCTCCACAGGGCAACGGACCGCTATACAGGGTCACAGGCCTTTCCACAGGGCCACAACACCTTCAGCTCTCTCCACAGGACCACAGGCTCCTACCCGGCCACAGGCTTTTACACAGTGATACAAGTCCCTCTAGCTCTCTCCACAGGCAATCATGTTGCATGTTGTTTACCGAAAAAAGGACTTCATAGGCCCAAATCTTACTTCAGACCCTTCCACAGGCCCCTCCAGCCCCCTCCACATGGCCTTTTCCGCAGGCCACAACTCCCTCCAGCTCTCTTTACATCGCCACATGCCCCTCTGCGGGGCCACAGACCCCTATACAGGGTCACAGGCCTTTCCACAGGGCCTCAACCCCTTCAGCTCTCTCCACAGGACCACTGGCTCCTTTTGCCGGGCCACAAGCATTTCCACAGGGCCACAATCCCCTCCAACTCTTCTCCACAGGACAACAAGCTCTCTTTACAGAGCCATAGCTCCCCTCCACAGGGCCAAATGCACTTTCTGCACGGCCACAGCCCCCTTTAGCTCTTTCCACAGAGACACAGGGCCCGTCTGCAGGACACAAGCCCCCTCTTCAAGGCCAAAGGGCCTTTCTACATGGCCATAGTCATTTCCATAGGGCACAAGCCCCTCCAGCTCTCTCCACAGGGCAACGGACCCCTATACAGGGTCACAGGCCTTTCCACAGGGCCACAACACCCTCAGCTCTCTCCACAGGACCACAGGCTACTACCGGGCCACAGGTCTTTCCACAGTGCCACAAGCACCATTCAGCTCTCTCCACAGGCAATCATGTTGCACTTTTGCAACAAGAGTCAATTTTTGTTGCAGTTCGGCAACATTGGAGTCAACCCTGTTGCAAATCGGACACGAAGCTTGAAAATTTAGATGTTTACTGCAAAGGACTTCATAGGCCCCCATCTTACTCCAGAGCCTTCCACAGGCCCCTCCAGCATGCTCCACATGGCCTTTTCCACAGGCCACAACTCCATCCAGCTCTCTTTACATCGCCACATGCCCCTCTGCGGGGCAACAGACCCCTATACAGGGTCACAGGCCTCTCCACAGGGCCTCAACCCCTTCAGCTCTCTCCACAGGACCACTGGCTCCTTCTGCCGGGCCACAAGCCTTTCCACAGGGCCACAATCCCCTCCAATTCCACAGGACAACAGACTCTCTTTACAGGGCCATAGCTCCCCTCCACAGGGCCAAGTGCACTTTCCACATGGCCACAACCCCCTCCAGCTCTCTACACAGCTCTCTACACAGAGTCATGGGGCCCGTCTGCAGGGCACAAGCCCCTTCATCAAGGCCAAGGGGCCTTTCTACAGGGCCACTGGCCTTTAAATAGTGCCACAACCTCCTCTGGCTCTCTCAAGAGGGCCACAGGCTCCTTCTACAGGGCAAGGGCCCCCTCCACAAGGCCAAAGGCCCTTTGCAAAGAGCCATAGGTCAATTCCACAGGGCCATAGTCATTTCCATAGGGCCATAACCCCCTCAAGCTCTCTCCACAGAACAACAGGCTCCTTCTACAGGTTTACAGGCATTTATACAGGGCCACAACCGCCTTCACCTCTCTCCACAGGGCCCTTTCACTGTGTCATAGGCTTTTCCATAAGGCCACAACCCCCTCTGTCTCTCTCAAAAAGGACAGAGGCTCCCTTTACAAGGCCACAGCCCCCTCCACAAGTCCAAAGGCCTTTTTCAAAGGGCCACAGGTCCCTTCCACAGAGCCATAGGCATTTCCCTAAGGCAATAACCCCCTCCAGCTCTCTCCACAGGCTCCTTCTACAAGGCTACAACCCTTTTCAGCTCTTTCATCAGGGCCACAGCCTCCTCCACCCCCCTTTAGTCAGTTAAAAGGACTCATTTGAGTGACCTATTGACCATTGGTCAGCTCGAGTAAAGGAACCTGATATAGTATACTGCACTGTTTAATATTCTTTTTTTTCTTTACACAGGTTGAATGCTTGCAAAGAAATGTCACCTATGCCATGCTCCTTTATACCAGTTTTCTTGATTGACATGTTATTTTTGGAGCCAAATGAGAAAATTGGGAAATGGAAAGCTCCCCCCTCCTTCCAATCAGTGGATCCGGTCAGGTGCTCAGTGGCGGTAGGCCACCGCCTGAAAGCCAAACATGAAAAAAGGAATGCTGGCACCGGTTTCCATATGATGAATTTTACTTTATTCCATGAAGATCAATACATTAAAAAGAAGGCATCTTTACAGGCAATCCGCTCCATCATGTCATTTTTGGTTTAAGCCTAATTTCTTTCAATAAATAAAATGGAATAAATGTGTCACTTTTTTGCCTCTACTAATAGTTGTGGGGTATTATGACATCACAATAGAATTAATACTTACCATTTCCGATGCCTTTTAGGGCTATCCGGTGCAGAACCAAGGCCAAATACCAATCGACAGGACCTTCCTGTGACATCATGGAAGGTCCTGTCGCTCAGGACGTGGCCTTGGCTCTGCACCGGATAGACCGAAAAGCGTCTGAAAGGGTAAGTATTAATTCTTTATTATTTTTAATACATCTTGATTTATTTAATTTTGATTTCGTACTGTATAGTAATATATTACAAAATGAAAGGGGGGCTGGCAGACATGTCACAAAGGGGAGGAGGAACAGGATTCTTCATCCTCCTCTGTGACATCACTTCTCCTCCGGGCCGGAAAAAAGCGTGGTGTGTGAACACAGCCTCAGGCTGCGTGCCCACGTAGCGATTTACAAGCGTATATGTTGCGTAATTTACGCAGCGGAAACGCTTGTGAAACACTTGTTAATCCGCACCCCATGGTACTTAGTGGCATTCCGCAATGTTAATGCCCATGCTGCGGATTTTTCCGCAGCGTTTCTGCTGCGCTTAAAAATCCTTTCCACAGGGCCACAACACCTTCAGCTCTCTCCACAGGACCACAGGCTCCTACTGGGCCACAGGCCTTTCCACAGTGTCACAAGCCCCTCCATCTCTCTCCACAGGCTATCATGTTGCATGTCGTTTACTGCAAAGGACTTCATAGGCCCAAATCTTACTCCAGAGCCTTCCACAGGCCTCTCCAGCCTGCTCCACATGGCCTTTTCCTCAGGCCACAACTCCCTCCAGCTCTCTTTACATCGCCACATGCCCCTCTGCGGGGCCACAGACCCCTATACAGGGTCACAGGCCTTTCCACAGGGCCTCAACCCCTTCAGCTGTCTCCACAGGACCACAGGCTTTTCCACAGCCCACAACTCCTTCCAGCTCTCACCACACGGCCACAGCCCCTTCCACAAGGCTAAAGGGCCTATCCATAGGGCCACAGACCTTTCCACAGGGCCACAACACCCTCCAGCTCTCTCCACAGGAAAAGAAGCTCTCTTTACAGGGCCATAGCTCACCTCCACAGGGCCAAATGCACTTTCCACACGGCCACAACTCCCAACAGCTCTCTCCACAGAGTCACAGGGCCCGTCTGCAGGGCACAAGCCCCCTCTTCAAGGCCAAAAGGCCTTTCTACATGGCCATAGTCATTTCCATAGGGCACGAGCCCCTCCAGCTCTCTCCACAGGGCAACGGACCCCTATACAGGGTCACAGACCTTTCCACAGGGCCACAACACCTTCAGCTCTCTCCACAGGACCACAGGCTCCTACTGGGCCACAGGCCTTTCCACAGTGCCACAAGCCCCTCCAGCTCTCTCCACAGGCAATCATGTTGCATGTTGTTTACTGCAAAGGACTTCATAGGCCCAAATCTTACTCCAGAGCCTTCCACAGGCCTCTCCAGCCCGCTCCACATGACGTTTTCCTCAGGCCACAACTCCCTCCAGCTCTCTTTACATCGCCACATGCCCCTCTGCGGGGCCACAGACCCCTATACAGGGTCACAGGCCTTTCCACAGGGCCTCAACCCCTTCAGCTGTCTCCACAGGACCACTGCCTACTTCTGCCGGGCACCAATCCTTTCCACAGGGCCACAATCCACTCCAACTCTTCTCCACAGGACAACAAGCTCTCTTTACTGGGCCATAGCTCCCCTCCACAGGGCCAAATGCACTTTCTGCACGGCCACAGCCCCCTTTAGCTCTCTCCACAGAGACACAAGGCCCGTATGCAGGGCACAAGCCCCCTCTTCAAGGCCAAAAGGCCTTTCTACATGGCCATAGTCATTTCCATAGGGCACGAGCACCTCCAGCTCTCTCCACAGGGCAACGGACCCCTATACAGGGTCACAGGCCTTTCCACAGGGCCACAACACCTTCAGCTCTCTCCACAGGACCACAGGCTCCTACTGGGCCACAGGCCTTTCCACAGTGCCACAAGCCCCTCCAGCTCTCTCCACAGGCAATCATGTTGCATGTTGTTTACTGCAAAGGACTTCATAGGCCCAAATCTTACTCCAGAGCCTTCCACAGGCCTCTCCAGCCCGCTCCACATGGCGTTTTCCTCAGGCCACAACTCCATCCAGCTCTCTTTACATCGCCACATGCCCCTCTGCGGGGTCACAGACCCCTATACAGGGTCACAGGCCTTTCCACAGGGCCTCAAACCCTTCAGCTGTCTCCACAGGACCACAGGCTTCTCCACAGCCCACAACTCCTTCCACCTCTCACCACAGGGCCACAGCCCCTTCCACAAGGCTAAAGGGCCTATCCATAGGGCCACAGACCTTTTGACAGGGCCACAAAACCCTCCAGCTCTCTCCACAGGACAAGAAGCTCTCTTTACAGGGCCATAGCTCACCTCCACAAGGCCAAATGCACTTTCCACACGGCCACAACTCCCAACAGCTCTCTCCACAGAGTCACAGGGCACAAGCCCCCTCTTCAAGGCCGAAAGGCCTTTCTACATGGCCATAGTCATTTCCATAGGGCACGAGCCCCTCCAGCTCTCTCCACAGGGCAACAGACCCCTATACAGGGTCACAGGCCTTTCCACAGGGCCACAACACCTTCAGATCTCTCCACAGGACCACAGGCTCCTACTGGGCCACAGGCCTTTCCACAGTGCCACAAGCCCCTCCAGCTCACTCCACAGGCAATCATGTTGCATGTTGTTTACTTCAAAGGACTTCATAGGCCCAAATCTTACTCCAGAGCCTTCCACAGGCCTCTCCAGCCCGCTCCACATGGCCTTTTTCTCAGGCCACAACTCCATCCAGCTCTCTTTACATCGCCACATGCCCCTCTGCGGGGCCACAGACCCCTATACAGGGTCACAGGCCTTTCCACAGGGCCTCAACCCCTTCAGCTCTCTCATCAGGACCACTGCCTACTTCTGCCGGGCCACAAGCCTTTCCACAGGGCCACAATCCCCTCCAACTCCTCTCCACAGGACAACAAGCTCTCTTTACCGGGCCATAGCTCCCCTCCACAGGGCCAAATGCACTTTCTGCACGGCCACAGCCCCCTTTAGCTCTCTCCACAGAGACACAAGGCCCGTCTGCAGGGCACAAGCCCCCTCTTCAAGGCCAAAAGGCCTTTCTACATGGCCATAGTCATTTCCATAGGGCACGAGCCCCTCCAGCTCTCTCCACAGGGCAACGGACCCCTATACAGGGTCACAGGCCTTTCCACAGGGCCACAACACCTTCAGCTCTCTCCACAGGACCACAGGCTCCTACTGGGCCACAGGCCTTTCCACAGTGCCACAAGCCCCTCCAGCTCTCTCCACAGGCAATCATGTTGCATGTTGTTTACTGCAAAGGACTTCATAGGCTCAAATCTTACTCCAGAGCCTTCCACAGGCCTCTCCAGCCCGCTCCACATGGCCTTTTCCTCAGGCCACAACTCCCTCCAGCTCTTTTTACATCGTCACATGCCCCTCTGCGGGGCCACAGACCCCTTTACAGGGTCACAGGCCTTTCCACAGGGCCTCAACCCCTTCAGCTGTCTCCACAGGACCACAGGCTTTTCCACAGCCCACAACTCCTTCCAGCTCTCACCACAGGGCCACATCCCTTTCCACAAGGCTAAAGGGCCTATCCATAGGGCCACAGACCTTTCCACAGGGCCACAACACCCTCCAGCTCTCTCCACAGGACAAGAAGCTCTCTTTACAGGGCCATAGCTCACCTCCACAGGGCCAAATGCACTTTCCACACGGCCACAACTCCCAACAGCTCTCTCCACAGAGTCACAGGGCCCGTCTGCAGGGCACAAGCGCCCTCTTCAAGGCCAAAAGGCCTTTCTACATGGCTATAGTCATTTCCATATGGCACGAGCCCCTCCAGCTCTCTCCACAGGGCAACGGACCCCTATACAGGGTCACAGGCCTTTCCACAGGGCCACAACACCTTCAGCTATCTCCACAGAACCACAGGCTCCTACTGGGCCACAGGCCTTTCCACAGTGCCACAAGCCCCTCCAGCTCTCTCCACAGGCAATCATGTTGCATGTTGTTTACTGCAAAGGACTTCATAGGCTCAAATCTTACTCCAGAGCCTTCCACAGGCCTCTCCAGCCCGCTCCACATGGCCTTTTCCTCAGGCCACAACTCCCTCCAGCTCTCTTTACATCGCCACATGCCCCTCTGCGGGGCCACAGACCCCTATACAGGGTCACAGGCCTTTCCACAGGGCCTCAACCCCTTCAGCTGTCTCCACAGGACCACAGGCCCCTACTGGGCCACAGGCCTTTCCACAGTGCCACAAGCCCCTCCAACTCTTCTCCACAGGACAACAAGCTCTCTTTACCGGGCCATAGCTCCCATCAACAGGGCGAAATGCACTTTCTGCACCGCCACTGCCCCCTTTAGCTCTCTCCACAGAGACACAAGGCCCGTCTGCAGGGCACAAGCCCCCTCTTCAAGGCCAGAAGGCCTGTCTACATGGCCATAGTCATTTCCATAGGGCACGAGCCCCTACAGCTCTCTCCACAGGGCAACGGACCCCTATACAGGGTCACAGGCCTTTCCACAGGGCCTCAACCCCTTCAGCTCTCTCCACAGGACCACTGGCTCCTTCTGCCGGGCCACAAGCATTTCCACAGGGCCACAATCCCCTCAAACTCTTCTCCACATGACAACAAGCTAACTTTACAGGGACATCGCTCCCTTTCTCATAGCCAGCCATCATGGTGTTTGTGTTATTAAAGAAAAAAAAATTTGAGGGCTGGCTAGAGGCAGCCGTGGACACACTATAGCCAGCCCTCATGGTGTTTGTGTTATTAACCCCTTAATAACATCTGACGTACTAATACGCGTCTGTGCCCTGGGACTTAAGAGCCAGACCCGTATTAGTACGTCATCGCGATCGCGCGCGCACACAGGCTGTGCGGGCGCGATCGCCGCCAGGTGTCAGCTGATTGTCACAGCTGACACCCGGTACTATGTGCAGGGAGCGGTCCTGCACCGCTCCCAGCACATTAACCCCCGTGATGCTGCGATCGAAGTCGATAGAAGTCGATCGCGGCATTGCGGGGGCAAGGGGAGGTGATCGGCGATACTCACCTCCTCTTCCGGCTTCCAGCGCAGTCTGCAGCGGCTTCCCGGGTGTTGCCATGACGACCCGATGTCGTCATGACAACATCCGGGTCACCAGAGAGCAGGAAGATTGCTTGGACATGCGCAGTGCATCTCCAAGCAATCTTGACACTGTGCACTTCTGACAGCCTTCATGGCATAGGGATGGTGCTCCATTCTTATGCCATGCAGGCGATCAGAAAAAAAAAAAGTGAAAGTCCCAGAGTGGGACAAAGTAATAAAGTGTATAAACTGTGTGAAAGTGGGAAAAAAAAAAAAAAAAAAAAGTGAAAAAATATTATAAAAAAATAAAAAAAATAATACACCAAAAATAAAAATATAATGTACCCATCAATAAATATTATTATAAAAAAAATAAAAAAAAACAATAAAAGTACACATATTTGGTATCGCCGCGTCCGGAACAACCTGACCTATAAAACTGTCCCACAAGTTAACCCCTTCAGTGAACACGGTAAAAAAAAAAAAAAAAAAACGAAGCAAAAAACAATGCTTTATCACCATACCGCCAAACAAAAAGTGGAATAACACGCGATCAAAAAGACGCATATAAATAAAAATGATACCGCTGAAAACGTCATCTCGTCCCGCAAAAAACAAGCTGCCATACAGCTCCATCAGCTGAAAAATAAAAAAGTTATAGCTCTCAGAATAAAGCGATACTAAAAAATATTTTTTTCTATAAAATAGCTTTTATTGTGTATAAGCGCCAAAACATAGAAAAATGATACAAATGTGGTACCGCTGTAAACGTACTGACCCGAAGAATAAAGCTACCTCATCAATTTTACCACACGCGGAACAGAATAAAAAAAAAAAAACAATTCCTGAATTGTTGTTTTTTGTTTATTCTGCCTCCCAAAAATCGGAATAGAAAGCGATCGAAAAATGTCACGTGCCTGAAAATGGCACCAATAACAACGTCAAGTCATCCCGCAAAAAACGAGCCGTCACATGACTGTCTGCCAAAATCTGGAAAAATTATAGCTCTCAAAATATGGCGATGCAAAAACTAGATTTTACAAAAAATGCGTCTTTTAGTGTGTGACAGCTGTCAGTCATAAAAACCCCATATGATTCTGGCATTGCTGTAATCACACCGACCCGAAAAATAAAGTCGTCTAATCACTAATACCGCACAAGGAACGGCGTCAAAAATAAACTCTTGGGTTAGGATTGGGCTAGGGTTAGGGCTGGGTTTGGGGCTAGGGTTGTGCTGGGGCTAGGGTTGTGCTAGGGTTAGGGCTGGGGTTGGGATTTTTTTCAAAAGTAAGAAAAAAAGATGACGATATGGCGACTAGTGTTGAGAGCAAGTGCTCGCTACTTGAGTTTGCATCGGGTGCTCTGGTATGCATTGAGTATCGTGGGTATTTGAGTGACATGCTCGAGTCTCTGCCCCATATGCTTCGCGGCCAAAAAACTTTACGGGGATTGCCTGCCATGCACGAGCGATCCCCGCATGTTTTTTTTTGGGTGTCTAATAACCGTGAAACATGCGGAGCAGGGACTCGAGCATGTCACTCGAGCACACGCTGTACATGGTGCATACCTGAGTACCCGATGCAAACTCAAGTAGCGAGCACTTGCGCTCAAGAATAATGACAACTTATTCAATATGATGACCTAATGTAAACAAATAATGTGCCGTACCTCTGGGTTCAAAATGTTCACTATACACCTTAATAAAATCCATGAGGGGTATAGTTTCCAAAATGGGGACACTTGTGGGGGAGCTCCACTGTTTAGGCACATCACGGGCTCTCCAAACGCGACATGGTGTCCGCTAACAAATTGAATGGAAAATCGGCTCAAATTGTTAGCGGACACACATTGCGTTTGGAGAGCCCCTCTGTGCCCAAACTTTGGAGCTCCCCCACAAGTGACCCCATTTTGGAAACTAGACCCCCCAAGGCACCTTTCTAGATGCATAGTGAGCACTTGGAACCCCCAGGTGCTTCACAAATTGATTCGTAAAAATGAAAAAGTGAAAAAAAAAAACACTTTTTCATTTTTATGAATCAATTTGTGAAGCACCTGGGGTTCCAAGTGCTCACTATGAATCTAGATAGGTGCCTTGGGGGGTCTAGTTTCCAAAATGGGGTCACTTGTGGGGGAGCTCCAATGTTTGGGCACACAGGGACTCTCTAAATGCAACATGGTATCCGCTAACAAATTGAATGGAAAATCGGCTCAAATTGTTAGCGGACACACATTGCGTTTGGAAAGCCCCTCTGTGCCCAAACTTTGGAGCTCCCCCACAAGTGACCCCATTTTGGAAACTAGACCCCCCAAGGCACCTTTCTAGATGCATAGTGAGCACTTGGAACCCCCAGGTGCTTCACAAATTGATTCGTAAAAATGAAAAAGTGAAAAAAAAAACACTTTTTCATTTTTATGAATCAATTTGTGAAGCACCTGGGGTTCCAAGTGCTCACTATGAATCTAGATAGGTGCCTTGGGGGGTCTAGTTTCCAAAATGGGGTCACTTGTGGGGGAGCTCCAATGTTTGGGCACACAGGGACTCTCCAAATGCAACATGATATCCGCTAACAAATTGTCGGCTCAAATTGTTAGCGGATATCATGTTGCATTTGGAGAGTCCCTGTGTGCCCAAACATTGGAGCTCCCCCACAAGTGACCCCATTTTGGAAACTAGACCCCCCAAGGCACCTATCTAGATGCATAGTGAGCAGTTGGAACCCCCAGGTGCTTCACAAATTGATTCATAAAAATGAAAAAGTGTTTTTTTTTTCACTTTTTCATTGTTACGAATCAATTTGTGAAGCATCTGGGGGTTCCAAGTGCTCACGATGCATCTAGATAGGTGCCTTGTGGGGTCTAGTTTCCAAAATGCGGTCACTTGTGGGGGAGCACCAATGTTTGGGCACACAGCGGCTCTCCAAACGCAACATGGTGTCGCTAACAATTTGAGCCAATTTTGCGTTAAATTTGTTAGCGGACACCATGTTGCATTTAGAGAGCCACTGTGTGCCCAAATATTGGAGCTCCCCCACAAGTGACCCCATTTTGGAAACTAGACCACCCAAGGCACCTATCTAGATGCATAGTGAGCACTTGGAACCCTCAGGTGCTTCACAAATTGATTCATAAAAATGAAAAAGTGTTTTTTTTTTCACTTTTTCATTGTTACGAATCAATTTGTGAAGCACCTGGGGGTTCCAAGTGCTCACTATGCATCTAGATAGGTGCCTTGGGTGGTCTAGTTTCCGAAATGGGGTCACTTGTGGGGGAGCTCCAATGTTTGGGCACACAGGGACTCTCTAAATGCAACTTGGTGTCCTCTAACAAATTTAACGGAAAATCGGCTCAAATTGTTAGTGACACCATGTTGCGTTTGGAGAGCCGCTGTGTGCCCAAACATTGGAGCTCCCCCACAAGTGACCCCATTTTGGAAACTAGACCCCCCAAGGCACCTATCTAGATGCATTGTGAGCACTTGGAACCCTCAGGTGCTTCACAAATTGATTCATAAAAATGAAAAAGTGTTTGTTTTTTTCACTTTTTCATTGTTACGAATCAATTTGTGAAGCACCTGGGGGTTCCAAGTGCTCACTATGCATCTAGAAAGGTGCCTTGGGGGGTCTAGTTTCCAAAATGGGGTCACTTGTGGGGGAGCTCCAAAGTTTGGGCACACATGGGCTCTCCAAACACAACATGGCGTCCGCTAATTATTCAAGCAAATTTTACAATCAAAAAGTCAAATGGCGCTCCTTCCCTTCCGAGCCCTGCCGTGCGCCTAAACAGTGTTTTTTCCCCAAATATTGGGTATCTGCGTGCCCAGGGGAAATTGCACAACAAATTTTGGGGTCCATTTTTTCTTGTTACCCCTGTGAAAATAAAAAAAATTGGGTCTAAAGTAACATTTTTGTGAAAAAAGTTAAATGTTCATTTTTTTCTTCCACATTCAAAAAATTCCTGTGAAGCACCTGAAGGGTTAATAAAGTTCTTGAATGTGGTTTTGAGCACCTTGAGGGGTGCAGTTTTTAGAATGGTGTCACTTTTGGGTATTTTCTGTCATAAAGACCTCTCAAAGTGACTTCAAATGTGATGTGGTCCCTAAAAAAATGGTTTTGTAAATTTTGTTGGAAAAATGAGAAATCGCTGGTCAACTTTTAACCCTTATAGCTCCTTAACAAAAAAAAATTTTGGTTCCAAAATTGTGCTGATGTAAAGTAGACATGTGGGAAATGTTATTTATTAACTCTTTTGTGTGACATATCGCTCTGATTTCAGGGCTTAATAATTCAAATTTTGAAAATTGCAAAATTTTCAAAATTTTCACCTAATTTCCGTTTTTTTCACAAATAAACGCAAGTGATATCGAAGAAATTTTTCCACAATCATGAAGTACAATATGTCACGAAAAAACAATCTCAGAATCAGGGGGATCCGTTGAAGCGTTCCAGAGTAATTACCTCATAAAGTGACAGTGGTCAGAATTGTAAAAATTGGCCCGGTCATTAACGTGCAAACCACCCGCGGGGCTTAAGGGGTTAAAGAAAAAAAAATTGGGGGGTTGGCTAGAGGCAGCCGTGGACACACGATAGCCAGCCCTCATGGTGTTTGTGTTATTAAAGAAAAAAAAAATTGGGGGGCTGGCTAGAGGCAGCCGTGAACACACGATAGCCAGCCCTCATGGTGTTTGTGTTATTAAAGAAAAAAAAAATTGGGGGGCTGGCTAGAGGCAGCCGTGGACACAAGATAGCCAGCCCTCATGGTGTTTGTGTTATTAAAGAAAAAAAAAATTGGGGGGCTGGCTAGAGGCAGCCGTGAACACACGATAGCCAGCCCTCATGGTGTTTGTGTTATTAAAGAAAAAAAAAATTGGAGGGCTGGCTAGAGGCAGCCGTGGACACACGATAGCCAGCCCTCATGGTGTTTGTGTTATTAAAGAAAAAAAAAATTGGGGGGCTGGCTAGAGGCAGCCGTGAACACACGATAGCCAGCCCTCATGGTGTTTGTGTTATTAAAGAAAAAAAAAATTGGAGGGCTGGCTAGAGGCAGCCGTGGACACACAATAGCCAGCCCTCATGGTGTTTGTGTTATTAAAGAAAAAAAAAATTGGGGGGCTGGCTAGAGGCAGCCGTGGACACACGATAGCGAGCCCTCATGATGTTTGTGTTATTAAAGAAAAAAAAAATTGGGGGGCTGGCTAGAGGCAGCCGTGGACACACGATAGCCAGCCCTCATGGTGTTTGTGTTATTAAAGAAAAACAAAAATTGGGGGGCTGGCTAGAGGCAGCCGTGAACACACGATAGCCAGCCCTCATGGTGTTTGTGTTATTAAAGAAAAAAAAAATGGGGGGCTGGCTAGAGGCAGCCGTGGACACATGATAGCCAGCCCTCATGGTGTTTGTGCTATTAAAGAAAAAAAAAATTGGGGGGCTGGCTAGAGGCAGCCGTGGACACACGATAGCCAGCCCTCATGGTGCTTGTGTTATTAAACAAAAAAAAAATTGGGGGGCTGGCTAGAGGTAGCCGTGGATACACGATAGCCAGCCCTCATGGTGTTTGTGTTATTAAAGAAAAAAAAAATTGGGGGGCTGGCTAGAGGTAGCCGTGGATACACGATAGCCAGCCCTCATGGTGTTTGTGTTATTAAAGAAAAAAAAAATTGGGGGGCTGGCTAGAGGCAGCCGTGAACACACGATAGCCAGCCCTCATGGTGTTTGTGTTATTAAAGAAAAAAAAAAATTGGGGGGCTGGCTAGAGGCAGCCGTGAACACACGATAGCCAGCCCTCATGGTGTTTGTGTTATTAAAGAAAAACAAAAATTGGGGGGCTGGCTAGAGGCAGCCGCGGACACACGATAGCCAGCCCTCATGGTGTTTGTGATATTAAAGAAAAAAAAAATTGGGGGGCTGGCTAGAGGCAGCCGTGAACACACGATAGCCAGCCCTCATGGTGTTTGTGTTATTAAAGAAAAAAAAAATTGGGGGGGCTGGCTAGAGGCAGCCGTGGACACATGATAGCCAGCCCTCATGGTGTTTGTGTTATTAAAGAAAAAAAAAATTGGGGGGCTGGCTAGAGGCAGCCGTGAACACACGATAGCCAGCCCTCATGGTGTTTGTGTTATTAAAGAAAAAAAAAATTGGGGGGCTGGCTAGAGGCAGCCGTGGACACATGATAGCCAGCCCTCATGGTGTTTGTGTTATTAAAGAAAAAAAAAATTGGGGGGCTGGCTAGAGGCAGCCGTGAACACACGATAGCCAGCCCTCATGGTGTTTGTGTTATTAAAGAAAAAAAAAATTGGGGGGCTGGCTAGAGGCAGCCGTGAACACACGATAGCCAGCCCTCATGGTGTTTGTGTTATTAAAGAAAAAAAAAATTGGAGGGCTGGCTAGAGGCAGCCGTGGACACATGATAGCCAGCCCTCATGGTGTTTGTGTTATTAAAGAAAAAAAAAAATTGGGGGGCTGGCTAGAGGCAGCCGTGGACACACGATAGCCAGCCCTCATGGTGTTTGTGTTATTAAAGAAAAAAAAAATTGGGGGGCTGGCTAGAGGCAGCCGTGAACACACGATAGCCAGTCCTCATGGTGTTTGTGTTATTAAAGAAAAAAAAAATTGGGGGGCTGGCTAGAGGCAGCCGTGGACACACGATAGCCAGCCCTCATGGTGTTTGTGTTATTAAAGAAAAAAAAAATTGGGGGGCTGGCTAGAGGCAGCCGTGGACACACGATAGCCAGCCCTCATGGTGTTTGTGTTATTAAAGAAAAAAAAAATTGGGGGGCTGGCTAGAGGCAGCCGTGAACACACGATAGCCAGTCCTCATGGTGTTTGTGTTATTAAAGAAAAAAAAAATTGGGGGGCTGGCTAGAGGCAGCCGTGAACACAATGCTTCATTTCTGCATCGTGGTTACATAGCCTTAGTGTTATTAAAGCAAAAAAAATTTGAGAGTTGGCTATAGACATTATATGCCCAATATGAGGGCTGGATGCAGGTAATCCAGGACAACCAGCAGCAAGCTCTCATGCTTGCGTGCACATTAGAAATAGAAACATTGCCATCTGGTGTTTTTACAATCCTACAATAAAAAATTAAAAAGTTGGACAACATTGCCACCCGGTGGAGTTTCCTCAGAACACACAATGTCAACAAAAAAGTCAATGAGGGCTGGCTATTGGTCAATCAGGTAAGTGATTTAGCCAGCTCTAATGTTACATTTTTTTGCATTTTTATTGCGTAGACCCCCTCAGGAGCGATATTTCAGACCGCAGAGCGCGCAGTTTCGAGCAAAAATTTTGCCTTAACCCTGAAAAAAATTTAGCGCATCCCACCGCGTGCGTAAGCGTCCCAAATGCCAAAAAACAAATTTCCCCCATCAGTCCCTATATATTACTATAGTACAGAAGGTCATACTACCATATTGACTCTTTAATCCAGTTCCAATGTATCAAGGTCAAGCCTGTTGCACAAATGCAACAAATGTTGCATTCCGGCAACAAAAGTCGGCCATCTTGTGTCCCGTTTGCAACAAAAGGTCATCTTTTGTTGCCTTTCGGCAACATTTCAGGTCAAGCCTGTTGCAAACGGGACACGAAGCCTCTGATTTTGACCAAAGGTGCACCTCTGTAGCATAATCCCCCCAAAAGCAGTCTGTAGCATAATCCCCCCACCTCCCATAGGCCTTCTGTAGCATAATCCCCCCACCCCCATAGGCAGTCTGTAGTATAATCCCCCCGCCCCCCATAGGCAGTCTGTAGCATAATCTCCTCACTCCCCATAGACAGTCTGTAGCATAATCCCCTCACCCCCCCCCATAGGCAGCCTGTAGCATAATCCCCTCACCCCCATAGGCAGTCTGTAGCATAATTCCCTCACCCCCCATAAGCAGTCTGTAGCATAATCCCCTCACTACCCATAGGCAGTCTGTAGCATAATCCCCTCACCCCTCCCATAGGCAGTCTGTAGCATAATCCCCTCACTCCCCCCCATAGGCAGTCTGTAGCATAATCCCCTCACCCCCCATAAGCAGTCTGTAGCATAATCCCCTCACCCCCCATAGGCAGTCTGTAACATAATCCCCTCACCCCCCATAGGCAGTCTGTAGCATAATCCCCTCACCCCCCCATAGGCAGTCTGTAGCATAATCCCCTCACCCCCCATAAGCAGTCTGTAGCATAATCCCCTCACCCCCCCATAGGCAGTCTGTAGCATAATCCCCTCAGCCCCCATAGGCAGTCTGTAGCATAATCCCCTCACCCCCCCCATAGGCAGTCTGTAGCATAATCCCCTCACCCCCCCCATAGGCAGTCTGTAGCATAATCCCCTCACCCCCCCATAGGCAGTCTGTAGCATAATCCCCTCACCCCCCATAAGCAGTCTGTAGCATAATCCCCTCACCCCCCCATAGGCAGTCTGTAGCATAATCCCCTCACCCCCCATAGGCAGTCTGTAGCATAATCCCCTCACCCCCCCATAGGCAGTCTGTAGCATAATCCCCTCACCCCCCATAGGCAGTCTGTAGCATAATCCCCCCACCCCCCACAGGCAGTCTGTAGCATAATCCCCCCACCCCCCATAGGCAGTCTGTAGCATAATCCCCCCACCCCCCATAGGCAGTCTGTAGCATAATCTCCTCACTCCCCATAGGTAGTCTGTAGCATAATCCCCTCACCCCCCCATAGGCAGTCTGTAGCATAACCCCCCCCCCCTCTCCAATAAGAAAAAATAAATAAATAAGCACAATACTCACCTCTCTCTCCTCCTCATTCCCCCGCTGCTCCGAGCGCCCGGTCCGCACAAATCTTCAGCACAGTGGGCCGGGCGCCAAGTGATGACGTGACGTCAGTGGCGTCAGACACAGAGGACGCTATGGGGACTGATGGGAGAGGGAGCGTAGCTCCCTCTCCCATCACTGAGCTTGCAGTTGCGGTGACTTGCGGGGGGGGGGGGCGATGCTGGCATCGGGGACCTCCCTCCTGCTTTAGGGCCCCATAGCAGCTGCCGGGCAGTACAGGGACATTGGGTCTCCCTGCTCTGCCCGGAGTGTAACTGTAGAGGCGTGCCGCTACAGTTACAATGACGTAGCTCGGGTGGGCACCCTCAGAGCGCGGGGCCCGGGGCGACCTCCCCCTCTGCCCCCCAGGTAGCTACGCTACTGTCACAGACCCATATATTTGTATGGGGAATTTAGATTCATGAATCGTAACTATTGTTATGTGGACAACTCAATAGCTTATAATGGCTACGTATTTTATGCATGAAAACTATGGATAAAACAAGTATGTGAAACAATAAAGTCTGGATGAGGTATGAGGGGAGTCTGATTAGACATTATTTCAAAGCAAAGTCTGGGGTTTGTATTACAGAGGGTTGTGCTCAGGAGTCTGTATTAAGAGGGAGTCTGGTCTGGGTATGGATTTATGAGCTAGGTCACTGACCATAAAGTTATCCTAAGTGAACAAAGCTCAAATGTGAAGACATGAAATAGCAGGTACAGTCATGGCCAAAAGTATTGAGAATGAGACAAATAGTAATTTTTCCAAAGTTTACTGCTTCATTTTTTGTAATGGCAATTTGCATATACTCCTGAATGTCAAAGAGTGATCAGCTTAACAGCAATTACTGTACTTGCAAAGTCAATATTTGCCCAGAAAATGAACTTTAACCCCCAAAACACATTTCAACATCATTGCAGTCCTGCCTTAAAAGGAGCAGCTAACATCGTTTTAGTGATTGATCCATTAACACAGGTGTGGGTGTTGATGAGGACAGGGCAGGCGATCAATCAGTCATGATTAAGTAAGAATGACATCACTGGACACTTTAAAAGGAGGCTGGTTCTTGGTATCATTGTTTCTCTTCAGTTAACCATGGTTATCTCTAAAGAAACACGTGCAGCCATCATTGCACTGCACAAAAATGGCCTAACAGGGAAGAGTATCGCAGCTACAAAGATTGCACCTCAGTCAACAATCTATCGCATCATCAAGAACTTCAAGGAGAGAGCTTCTATTGTTGTCAAAAAGGCTCCAGGGCGCCCAAGAAAGACCAGCAAGCGCCAGGACCGTATCTTCAAACTGTTTCAGCTGCGGGATCGGACTACCAGCAGTGCCGAGCTTGCTCAGGAATGGCAGCAGGCTGGTGTGCGTGCTTCTGCACGCACTGTGAGGCGGAGACTCTTTGAGCAAGGGCTGGTTTCAAGGAGGGCAGCAAAGAAGCCACTTCTCTCCAGAAAAAACATCAGGGACCGACTGATATTCTGCAAAAGGTACAGGGAGTGGACTGCTGAGGACTGGGGCAAAGTCATTTTCTCTGATGAATCCCCTTTTCGGTTGTTTGGGACATCTGGAAAACAGCTTATTCGGAGAAGAGGTGAGCGCTACCACCAGTCTTGTCTCATGCCAACTGTAAAGCATCCTGAAACCATTCATGTGTGGGGTTGCTTCTCAGCCAAGGGAATCGGCTCACTCACAGTCTTGCCTAAAATCACAGCCATGAATAAAGAATGGTACCAGAATGTCCTCCAAGAGCAACTTCTCCCAACCGTCCAAGAGCAGTTTGGCGCCCAACAATGCCTTTTCCAGCATGATGGAGCACCTTGCCATAAAGCAAAGGTGATAACTAAATGGCTCATGGAACAAAACATAGAGATTTTGGGTCCATGGCCTGGAAACTCCCCAGATCTTAATCCCATTGAGAACTTGTGGTCAATCATCAAGAGACGGGTGGACAAACAAAAACCAACAAATTCTGGCAAAATGCAAGCATTGATTATGCAAGAATGGACTGCTATCAGTCAGGATTTGGTCCAAAAGTTGATTGAGGGCATGCCAGGGAGAATTACAGAGGTCTTGAAGAAGAAGGGGCAACACTGCAAATATTGACTTGCTGCATTAACTCATTCTAACTGTCAATATAACCTATTGGTACTCATAATATGATTGCAATTATATTTCTGTATGTGATATAAACATCAGACAAACACTAATAAAAACCAGAGGCCAGCAGATCATGTGAAAATATAATTTTGGTGTCATTCTCAAAACTTTTGGCCATGACTGTAGGCATCAGTCATGTAGAAGACTTAAATGTTGATTTTTTTTGCTTAATTTATAAAACCCTCGTCATGATTCATATCTTCTAAATAATACTGACTGCATCACTAGGATAGGGTCATTATTAGCATTACGCGTCCTACTTCCATTATAGCTATAAACTATCACTGATCTTATTGTCTGTACATGTGGTTATACTTGGGGCTTCCTGTATGTACAGACTGTATGGATTTTATAGGATGCAAGGGCCACTGCTCTTTTCCCCATGGCAGATACTGAATGTGTAATGTTAAACTTATTGTGTGATAATGATGGTTTGCTGGATATGTTATGGATTACGTTCAGGGGTGGATTAAGAGTAGCCAGGGCCCCGGGCAGTTTAGAAGGTGTGGGCCCCCCCACAGGTACCCGATGTATCACGTGACATGTCACATGATTCCCTTTGATAGCTCATGTGATAGATCATGTGACCAACACACAGAAGCTTTGGTCACATCTGTAGACGGAAAATGATAGAAATTTTTTTCCATTATGTTCACAGCGCTATACATAACATAGCGCTATATATAGTAGAGCAGCAGTGGGAGATTAATTTCCTTGAGGGGTCACGAGAGACCATGACTGTTGTGGAGGCTGAACCAATAGGCTGAAATTAATTCTGCTCAACATTAATAATATTAACAAAATAATAAAAAATATATATTAATTGTATGACTTAATATTGAGCAGAATTAAGTATGCTGACATCCCCCTATATACAGTATGAGCCCCCACATAACTCCCTAGATACAGTATGAGCCCGCACATAGCTCCCTAGATACAGTATGAGCCCCCACATAGCTCCCTAGATACAGTATGAGCCCCACACATAGCTCCCTAGATACAGTATGAGCCCCACACATAGCTCCCTAGATACAGTATGAGCCCCACACATAGCTGCCTATATACAGTATGAGCACCCACATAGCACCCTATATACAGTATGAGCACTCACATAGCCCCCTATATACAGTAGGAGCCCCACATAGCTCCCTATATACAGTATGAGCCCTCACATAGCTCCCTAGTTACAGTATGAGCCCTCACATAGCTCCCTATATACAGTATGAGCCCTCACATAGCTCCATAGATACAGTATGAGCCCTCACATAGCTCCCTATATACAGTATGAGCACCCAAATAGCTCCCTATGTACAATATGAGCCCGTACATAGCTCCCTATATACAGTATGAGTACCCACATAGCACCCTATATACAATATGAGCCCGTACATAACTCCCTATATACAGTATGAGTACCCACATAGCTCCCTATATACAATATGAGCCCGTACATAGCTCCCTTCTCTGATCGACTGTCGGTTCCACAGCCAGCTCAGAGAATGGTCGAATGCAAAATGCAGCTACCTGGGAGACACCTTTGACCACCGCATGAGGTGGCCCAAAGGCACCCCCCTGATGGCTGTACCCCGGTCACATGCCTCTCCTCATTCCCCCATGTATGGCCCTGTACAGTCTATATGACAATACATGACTGGTATCTACTATAGTATAATCAGGGATGTGTCCTTCTGTCAGAAGCCTCTATAGACTGCGCAAGTGCAATACCTGCGCAGTCTGGCCGCAGACAGACACATCCACATCCCAGACAGGGATGAGGAGTGTGGTGCCGGATATCCCGGTATGCAAAGGCACCATAAACACATACCTGTTCAGTCCTGTCATCTCTGGAGAGGCTGGGGGAGGAATGTGGTGCCACAATCGGCGCCTGTGCATACTGTGATTTCCGGCGCTATTTTAGTCAAGACAAATATGAAAACAAAATGGACAGTGTGGTATGCGCATGCGTGTACTTTGGCGCCATTTTGTTGAATACACTCTGCACATTTGTATTCATTCAAATGAAACTGGATATTGCGCTATGCGGACATGGGGAGCATGGACCAAGGTGAGGGGGGAGCATAGACCAGGATAGGGGAACAGGAAGGGGGAGCATATACCAGGATGGGGAAGCATGGACCAGGATGGGGGAGCATGGGCCAGGATAGCGGAGCATATACGAGGATGGGGAAGCATACACCAGGATGGGGGAGCATATACCAGGATAGGGGAGCATATGCCAAGATGGGAGGAAGCATGGACCAGGATGGGGGAGCATGTACCAGAATGGGGGACCAGGATGGGGAAGCATATACCAGGATGGAGGGATGGGGGGGAAGCATGGACCAGGATGGGGGGAGCATATACCAGGATGGGGGACCAGGATGGGGAAGCATACACCAGGATGGGGGAGCATATACCAGGATGGGGGACCAGGATGGGGAAGCATATACCAGGATGGGGGAGCATATAACAGGATGGAGGACCAGGATGGGGAAGCATACACCAGGATGGGGGAGCATATACCAGGATGGGGAACCAGGATGGGGGAGCATATACCAGGATGGGGGAGCATATACCAGGATGGGGGAGCATATACCAGGATGGGGAAGCATATACCAGGATGGGGGAGCATATACCAGGATGGGGGAGCATACACCAGGATGGAGGAGCATATACCAGGATGGGGGACCAGGATGGGGAAGCATACACCAGGATGGGGGAGCATATACCAGGACGGGGGCAAATATACCAGGATGGGGAAGCATACACCAGGATGGGGAAGCATATACCAGGATACGGGGCCAGGATAGGAGAGCATATACCAATAAAAAAGCTCGCCACCCGGGCGTAAAACGAGTTCAATAGCTAGTGCGATATACTGTGATATAGACATCAGATGTTATATACTATACACATTGTTATATCCCATCTGATGTCTTTACCACAGTATACCGTACACTAATCTGTATACTGGATGTGACATTTTGTACAGGGATATACACTGTACTGATCACACCGGCCTACAGGACCTCACATATTATATATGGAGCAGTATAGTATGTGACGTCCTGTAGGTTTTGGGCTGATCAGTCAGTGCAGGATCCTGTATGCGATGTCTGTGGTCTCTGCTGGGGCTCAGTGTGATTTATTGCATGACTGTGAATTTTCCTGCAGATCTGGTGACGATGGAGCCGATGACCTGGCATTGACAGCGCGAGCTGATCTGCAACAAAGGTCAGACTCCGGCAATAAGTCACACAGAGCCCCAGCAGAGCGACCGCTGACCTGATACTAAGGGATCTGTGTGAACTCATTAGGAGGAGAGCAGCATCTTGCAGCCCCCTCCTCACTCCAGACAACCTGCCCTGGGCCCGACCTCATATTTACTATTTACCGCCATCCACTGATGCAGGAGCTCCTCTCCGGCAGGCTGAAGTGAAGCAGCTCCAGGCGCCGCTGTGTGACGTCAGTCCTGGAGACACAGCGTGCAAGGGGTGTGTCTGTCTCCCTGATGCAGCCGGCGTCTAATGGTACGGTGCGGTTCCCCTGCCCATGCCTCTGCAGAAAACATTATAATGAGGGCGATCTGGCCATGGGCTCCCCCGAAGGCCAGGGCCCCGGGCGGTAGCCCAGATTGCCCTCATTATAATCCGCCTATGATTACATTGCTTTGAATGTGTTGACTACGGGTCAGAGTGATGATTGTAGTTGCCTTGTCTCCTCTGTCATTACATCGGAGAGAACTCAAGCGTCATAGTAAATTGGTGTATTGTTATCACTCAGTCAGTGTGGGAATTCAAGAGAGGTAAAGACTGCGAGTCTCCCATGTGGACAAGGTTAGTAGATAAATAGGTAGAACAAATAGGTCATGCGCTCTCTGTAACAGGGCGGGTGTAGCCTTCAATGTGACCAACTGAGCACAATAATTAGAAGCTGATACTTGTGACCAGGTTGTTGAGCCATTCTAAAGCTGGCCACACAAATTAGATGACTGTTGACCAAACCATTCTTCAGTGGATCATTCAGCCAACAGCCATCTTTGCTGACTCTCCCATGGAATGGATTGCTCACTTGGCTGAGCACTCCTGTGTTCTCCATGATTTCTGAGAGAACAAAGTGATCAGCAGTCCCAAATTGGATATGTCCAATTGTCATCTCCTGCGACCATCAGTTGACCTGTGCCCCTATACACATTAGAGTGTCCGGCATATCGATGTGTTTGACCAACTTTAACCTAATGTGTATGGAGAAAGCTGTATTTACACTGAAAGATTATCATGTACGATCGTTTTTAAGAAACAGGCTGATGATCATCAGATAAAAAAAGCAAAACTCGCATTCACTGGGTGAAATTATTTTTTGTGCAGCACAAAAAATCATTGTTCTCAGTGGTGCAGTGGTCCTTTCTAAATACGACTCGGACTCCCAAGAGCTATGGCTGCTTATGCACTCTGAACAATCTGCTACAGATCGCTCAGTCTGCCCATGTAAACAGGCTTTTAAATTTCTGCAAATGGGTTTGTGTAAATGGATCCTACAACATAAGAAAAGCTGAATATAGTGCTGCCGGGGAGATTATATGTTATTGGCCTGTACTGGGAGGGTGATGCCCATGTCAAGTTAACCACTTCGCGCCAGAGCCTCTTTTTGCCTTCGTGACCGGGCCAATTTTTTCAATTCTGACCACTGTCACTTTATGAGGTAATTACTCTGGAACGCTTCAACGGATTCCCCTGATTCTGAGACTGTTTTTTCGTGACATATTGTACTTCATGATAGTGGTAAAATTTCTTCGATATCACTTGCGTTTATTTGTGAAAAAATCGGAAATTTGGCGAAAATTTTGAAAATTTTGCAATTTTCAAACTTTGAATTTTCATGCCCTTAAATCAGAGAGAGATGTCACACAAAATAGTTAATAAATAACATTTCCCACATGTCTACTTTACATCAGCACAATTTTGGAACCAACATTTTTTTTTGTTAGGAAGCTATAAGGGTTAAAAGTTGACCAGCGATTTCTCATTTTTACAACAAAATTTACAAAAACATTTTTTTAGGGACCACATCTTATTTGAAGTGACTTTGAGAGGCCTTTATGACAGAAAATACCCAAAAGTGACACCATTCTAAAAACTTCACCCCCCAAGGTGCTCAAAACCACATTCAAGAAGTTTATTAACCCTTCAGGTGCTTCACAGGAATTTTTGGAATGTGGAAGAAAACAATGAACATTTAACTTTTTTTTCACAAAACTGCTACTTTAACCTCAAATTTTTAATTTTCACAAGGGCAGCCAGAAAAAATGGACCCCAAAATGTGTTGTGCAATTTCTCCTGAGCACGCTGATACCCCATATGTGGTGCAAAGCCACTTTTTGGGCGCACGGCATGGCTTGGAAGGTAAGGAGCGCCATTTGACTTTTGGAATGGAAATTTGACTGGAATCGATAGCGGACGCCATGTTGCATTTGGAGAGCCCCTGAGGTGCCTAAACAGAGGAAACCCCCAACAAGTGACCCCATTTTGGAAATGACACCCCTCTGGGAATTCATCTATGAGTTTTGTGACCATTTTAACTCAATGGATGATTTCCAGAAACAAGCACGCAATGGAAGGTTTAGATTCTGGAGAACCCCCCCTGGAAATTAAGTGAGCTCTACTCAAATGTGTCATTCACTAAATGAACCAAATGTTTGAATGACAAATTGGGATACATTTTTACAGTTTAAAAACGTGGTTCTGTGTGGAAGATTTTAAAGCAGTCAGTGACGCATAAGGCTGGCAATGATGGGCATTGTGCGCAATAGTAGCGGGTATCACGCCTCATTCCTCTCTTGGTACATACACGACATCTTTTCTGGGGGTTCCTTCTTGTTTCCGTTGCTGGAATAAGTGCAATAAAATGTCGCTCAGTGAGTCTTTTCACATCCTCAGATTCTAATGGATGAGCGGGGCTAACACTTTGAAAGACAAGATTATCAGAGGCCAGCAGCTGACATCTGCGTCCCAGCGCAGCGGCGTATGACATCACTGACGCAGATGTCAGCTGCAGGCCTCTGATAGGTCGGCAGCTGGCATTGGTATTGCTGTGCAGAGAGCCTGTCTCTGCTCGGCAATACACTGCACTACGGTGCTTATGTCGGCGGCTACTGGTCCGGGCCGGAATTGTCAAGGGGTCTATGGTGCCTGCATGCTGCATATGCAGAAGGACGCCGAGGGAACGGAAGACAGGTGAGAAGAATTTTTTTTTCTCTGTTATGTGCACTATGGGCATCTGGATAGGGACATATGGGCACGTGGGTGAGCACATATGGCCACCTGGATGAGGACGTATGGCCACCTGGATGGGGACATTCCTACAATATGGGGACCTGGAGGGGGACATTCCTACAATATTTGGACCTGGATGGGGGGCATTACTACAAGATGAGGACCAGGATGGGGCATTACTACAAGATGAGGACCAGGATGGGCACATTGCTACAATATAAGGACCAGGATGGGCACATTGCTACAATATGAGGACCAGGATGGGCACATTGCTACAATATGAGGACCAGGATGGGCACATTGCTACAATATGAGGACCAGGATGGGCACATCGCTACAATATGAGGACCAGGATGGGCACATCGCTACAATATGAGGACCAGGATGGGCACATCACTACAATATGAGGACCAGGATGGGCACATCACTACAAGATGGGGACCACGATGGGGCATTACTACAAGATGGGGACCAGGATGGTGCATTACTACAAGATGAGGACCAGGATGGGGCAATACTTCAAGATGAGGATCAGGATGGGCACATTACTACAAGATGAGGACCAGGATGGGGCATTACTGCAAGATGAGGACCAGGATGGGTACATTACTACAAGATGAGGATCAGGATGGGCACATTACTACAAGATGAGGATCAGGATGGGGCATTACTACAAGACGAGGACCAGTTCAAAAAGTGTATAGAAAAAAAATGGTATCACTAAAAATGTCACTTTGTCATGCAAAGAATGCGGCCCCCCAAATTCAATTTTTTTCCCTGTGCGGCCCATATACCCAGCTGAGTTTGAGACCCCTATTCTATACCATTTTAATATTTTGATTTTGTACTTCTGAAAACATTCTAGAGTGAAGACATCAGTAATCAATACAGAGATGGATTTCACACTGACGGCATCATTTGATGAGGCATGTTGGCCGATAATGTTGATATGGGAGAGGATTAACCATGGATATACATCAGATTCTCCCCCAAAGTCATTGGGGTTCCGAAAAGGAGGCTATGGATACCAAATATGGGTTTTAGCTCCTACAACGAAAAATATTCTGTTTTCTGGGACACTTTTCACTCATACTGGAAAGTGCACACTCCATTCGGCCCTGTTTTATATTTCATTGGACCTCGGTTTATTGATGAGACAAGCCAAGGATTATATGTACCGCCATCATTTACTGTCATTGTATCAGATACAAATGTTTTAATGCCTGCTCGAGCTTCAACGGTAGCTAAGCAAATATTAAAAATTACCCATTTTGTTCTAAACTCTATTTAGTGCAGTGATTTAGATGATAAACACATTTGATGCATGAAAATCTTAAACTTTATATATATTTTATTGCAAATTTACATTTTTCCCTGAATGTCAAGGTGTTCATATCTCTTACGTGGGTATTTCATGTTCTAAAAAAATAGTTAATAGCATTTACATGCTGTTAAACAATATTGAGTAAAGAATCATTTACTACATCTAAACATATAGTATGACACCGTTTTATGTTCAAAGTGTTTATCAATGTGCATGTCCACCTCATGTGCTAAGTGCTGCTGGATATGCATGCTTGGTCTCTCTCCTGCAGTAGCATTATATACCTATGAAAAGTCCATGTGCAAAGGAAGTAAAAGGGACCATACTGTCTGCTGCCAGAAGGGGAAGAAAACTGATTATGTGCGGAGTTGGCACCCAGCAGCACAGATTAATAGCAGCTAAGAGATGGGGCAGTACAGCTGAGCTGACAGCACTATGAGAAAAGAGCTCACAAAAGTATAATGAGACAAAGCTAACCTCTGCTGTACTGCCCCTTCCCCAACACTTTCTGACATGATGAAAGCTGAAGAAGTGTTAGTAATCACACATATGTCTACTATTCTCCTAGAACTATGTAATCACATACAGATTTGCAGGAAAATCAGTGAGAGCAGACAGTCTATAATTACAAAATAGAACCTACAAAGTCGCAAGTAACAAAACATAATTTTATTAATTAATAAATATAGCTGGACAACTAGAGATATTAAAAAACAAGATATAGGACTAATTAAAAACCAATAAAACACAGCAGGCACAATAATAAGTACTGAACATAGGTCCCGATGCCCACATACTCCCTGTGCAGCCTCCACCTTACCCTCCAATGCACGTTTCACTAATGCTTCCGAAGGGGTGGTGAAGTGGAGAATGGAAGCCAACTTTTTAATGAGTGAGAAAGGTGGTAGAGGTGATGGCCATTTCTATCAACGCCTTCCACTATGATTATGTGGCGTGGTCACTATCAATACCTGCATTGGAGGGCGCTGATGGAGTCATTGAAGCTGAAATTCCGGGTCCAAGCCGAGCAGCCAGTGCGTATGTGCGAAATGGAGTGGCAGCCATCTTGGATGAGGAAAACTTGCCCAATGCAACTATGAAAGTAGAAATACAGTTATATGAAAAAGTTTGGGCACCCCTATTAATCTTAAGCTTAATGTTTTATAAAAATTGGTGTTTTTGCAACAGCTATTTCAGTTTGATATATGTAATAACTGTTGGACACCGTAATGTTTCTGCCTTGAAATGAGGTTTATTGTACTAACAAAAAATGTGCAATCTGCATTCAAACAAAATTTGACAGGTGCATAAGTATGGGCACCTCACCAGAAAAGTGACATTAATATTTAGTAGATCCTCCTTTTGCAAAAATAACAGCCTCTAGTCGCTTCCTGTAGCTTTTAATGATTTCCTGGATCCTGGATGAAGGTATTTTTGACCATTCCTCTTTACAAAACAGTTCCAGTTCAGTTAAATTTGATGATCGCCGAGCATGGACAGCCCTCTTCAAATGATCCCACAGATGTTCAATGATATTCAGGTCTGGGGACTGGGATGGCCATTCCAGAACATTGTAATTGTTCCTCTGCATGAATGCCTGAGTAGATTTGGAGCGGTGTTTTGGATTATTGTCTTGCTGAAAGATCCATCCCCTGCGTAACTTCAACTTTGTCACTGATTCTTGAACATTATTGTCAAGAATCTGCTGATACTGAGTGGAATTCATGCATCCCTCAACTTTAACAAGATTCCCGGTGCCGGCATTGGCCACACAGCCCCAAAGCATGATGGAACCTCCACCCAATTTTACTGTGGGTAGCAAGTGTTTTTCTTGGAATGCTGTGTTTTTTTGCAGCCATGCATAACGCCTTTTTGTATGACCAAACAACTCAACCATGGTTTCATCAGTCCACAGGACCTTCTTCCAAAAAGAAATTGGCTTCTCCAAATGTGCTTTTGCATACCTCAGCCGACTCTGTTTGTGGCGTGCTTGCAGAAACGGCTTCTTTCGCATCACTCTCCCATACAGCTTCTCCTTGTGCAAAGTGCGTTGTTGACCGATGCACAGTGACACCATCTGCAGCAAGTTGATGCTGCAGCTCTCTGGAGGTGGTCTGAGGATTGTCCTTGACCTCACCATTCTTCTTCTCTGCCTTTCTGATGTTTTTCTTGGCCTGCCACTTCTGGCCTTAACAAGAACTGTCCCTGTGTTCTTCCATTTCCTTACTATGTTCCTCACAGAGGAAACTGACAGGTTAAATCTCTGAGACAGCTTTTTGTATCCTTCCCCTGAACAACTATGTTGAATAATCTTTGTTTTCAGATCATTTGACAGTTGTTTTGAGGAGCCCATGATGCCACTCTTCAGAGGAGATTCAAACAAGAGAACAACTTGCAAGTGGCTATGAAGTTCAAAGCTTAATGAGGTTACAAAACCAAAAAAGTGCTTTAGTAAGTCAGTAAAAAGTAGGTAGGAGTATTTAAAACAAGAAAATGATAAGGGTGCCCATACTTATGCACCTGTCAAATTTTGTTTGAATGCAGATTGCACATTTTCTGTTAGTATAATAAACCTCATTTCAAAGCAGAAACATTACTGTGTCCAACAGTTATTACATATATCAAACTGAAATAGCTGTTGCAAAAACACCAATTTTTATAAAACATTAAGCTTAAGATTAATAGGGGTGCCCAAACTTTTTCATATAACTGTAGATTGGAAAATATGGGGCGGCGGCTATATTGGATGGGGGAAACGTGCCTATTGCAGTGGGGAAAGTAGACCTTGATGGGAAAAAGAGCCAAATGAAAAAAAATATGTATGTGGATAACTGATGAAAAATGACAGAATGTGGAAGCATGGAGTGAAAAGTGAGGGTGCTAAAAAATAAACAAAGAAATATGATTGGATGCGTTGTGACATGTCAATGAAATGAATGATGAAAAAAAAAATCTAAATAAAGTGATAGGGGAATAGGGAAGATCACAAAATGAAAAACTAAGAAAAAAAAATATATATAATGATAATAAATAAATAGTAAGTAATAAAAAATTGTAAAATTAAAATAATAATAGTGTAATGAGTAAGCAAAGAAAGAGAACATATGAATGTGAAAAAGGGTATGCATAGTGGTAGAATAAAATAGTGTGTATAAAACACACAGAACAATGAAAAAAATATATAAAAACACATTTAAATGGAAAAACGTGCAGCAATATCCAGATGAGACGACAAAGTAAAAAATACTGGAAGAAAGAAAAAATGTGGGACTTGTTTTCATATTAGCCACTGAGATAAACTGCATCCTAGATTGAAAGAGAAGAAGTGAGAAAACAAATAAAAATGAATAAAACTAAAAAGCCACAGCCGACTTCGCAAATATAAGGAAAATAAAATGAAATGTTGGGAAACAATAAGGGAACAAAAAGATGGTAAATTGTAGTCATGAAAGAATACAACAATTAAAGATAGGAAACAAAACTGAGCTGTTCTTATAAACCAAGAGGTGCCAATGTTTATAAAGTAGTTATCCACTTACATTCAATTTGTACCAGCTTTTTCTTGTTTCAGAAAAAACTGTTTCAATATAGGCCAATGGACTTCATCTCTTCGACTATGGAAACTGGTAATTGGCAGGACACGTTCATCTTGATTTTTCATCTTTTTCAGTAAATCATCAAGGTTACATACTCTAGCTAATCTGTAACCTCGGTCAATATCTTTTACTCGATATCCGCGTTGTGTAAATCTGTCTTTCAGATCTCTAACATGGCTCTCAAAGTCAGATGTTTGATCACACAAAATTACTTATCCATTCATGAGAATATTGTGTCTGAACCATATCTCTCACCCATAGCCCTACAAAAAAGATTTTCATAAGACAGCGCAAATGTTACGCCCATTGCCACACCCATAGTCTGCAAGAAAAATCTGTTCCTGAATACAAAAAAAATTGTGATCCAAAACAAAATTGAGTCCATTGGACGGATAAGGAGGTCTCTGGATAGACCCTGCATGTTGAGAAGAAATTTGGTTGCTGGCATCCCCTGTTGATGACTAATGCAGGTATAAAGGGACTCAATATCACATGTCACAAGGAACATGTCAGGTTCCAATACTTCACCATCCAATCGCCTTAAAACCTCTCTCGACTCCTTTAAGTAGGACGGAAGATCGACCATACAAGGTTGAAGACAATGATCAAGGAATCTACAGATCTGTTCATTCATACTTCCACATCCTGATACAATGGGACAACCTGGGGGGGGTTGAGTAAATTTTCATGAACCTTAGGTAATAGAATGTAGCAATAACTGGACCGTCAACCATGAGATCTTCCCATTATGGTTTAGGGATAGTGCCTCTCTCAAGTGTCTTATCCAAAATAAGGAACATATTATTTTGAAATGTTCTTATTGGCAATCTGCAAAAAAATACTTGACATCATTCAGTTGACAGGAAGCCTCCCTTTCATACATGTCAGTATGCCAAATAACCACATTCGATCCTTTGTCAGTTTACCTTTTTACCACCTGTTTCATGATTTTTTTTAATTTCATTTAAAGCAGTCATCTGTTGTTTAGTAACATTATCATTGATTCGCAGTGATGAGTGAATATTTTAAGTTACTCAGACTGTTCTCATGAAAATTTCAAGTGGGACAAAGAGAGAGTAGAGGAAATATGGCAGATTTCTTGACAATTCAAGAAGGGTTTTCTGGTCATTGAGGATCTTTCCGACCCCCTTTCATATTAACCTCCCTTTAAAGAAACACATGGCTGCATGCGACATGGGTTAAACAGAAGGCACTATACTCCAATAGTGACTTCCCACCAAAACGGACATTTTTAATATCAGCTTCTGAACCAGACCTATCCCCCGCCACAGCTCCGGACACGTGACACCTTACTTGGCCTGGGCCTGCCACACACCTAAAGCTTGCTCAATACCCTCTCTCAAGGCCAAAGACCATAAATCCATCCCAATATCATTTAGATGCACACCGTCCGATCTCAAGTGCTCCCTAGAAGGCACCTCCAAATCCTTACGCCTTACCACCACACCTTGCTACGAAACGAGCCATAGTTTTGTTAACCTTAATCCTGGTCTTGTTAATACGCTCAACCGATTTTGTGTACCTCCAGTTCAGCAGAGCAACAATGTCCGACCAAACAATAACGATTCCTGGATACGCTGACCACAACCGTAACATGTCGAATTTAATATCTCTGATGAGTTTCCATGATGATCTAACCCCAAGGTAATTTCCACCAACATGTAACACAAGTACATTCGGCAGTTGATTCACCCTACAATAGTATGCCACCTCCGGCAAAACACTCCCCCAGGTCATACCGCGGATACCCAGCCACTTGATCAGTGCCGTGGACCAAGCCTGCCTGAGCTGCCGACCATCCGTGTGAACATCGGCCAGTAACGCACCCCAAAACATGCAAGAATGACCGAGGATCCACATTAAACATGCACTTTAATAAAACAAAACAATGACCTCATTAATAAACATAAATATCACCACACTAACAAACAGCTACAGCCCATCTCAACCTTATACAGCCACAAGGTGAGGGCGTCCATATGAGCGAAAAAGTGCTGATTCACAACGACCTATACGCCGAACCACATCATCACCCAAGCCCCAACGAGAAGCCTCCGTCGCCGCACCAATGCGGAACGAATGAGACCCATACTCTTCAGGCTTTTCACCCATTAACATTAATCAATGTTTAAAAACTGCAACAAATTGGTACCGAGACAGTGCAAATTCGTCCACATGTCATAAGAACACACCCAGCATTGCACCATGAACTGCCATAAAATGCCTTACTACGACAATCGGGCAGGCTAAATAACCAGGAATAGAATAAACATTCCCACATTGATCAGTCTTAGACTGCCTGAACACACATTCCACCCTATCATCCAACACATGAACGTCACCCAAAAGCAAACCCCCTTCCACCATACGTGGAGGACTGATTAGCTCGCTTATGCGAAATGCACCAAAGAAGGCTAACACAAAAGCAGCCGAAAACAATGCTATCTCATAAAGGGAATAACAAACAGATTGCACACAACCCAACAACTTGTTCAACAGTGCAAAAGAAACTGGCCTCCTTTTATCTTGACTAACTACGCCTTTCCGAAAATCCTTCATGGCCTGATTCACCAAAAATTCCTTTGTGACATCCTTCACACCCTGTAACTTAAACAGAAATGCCAGCGTCGCTAATCTCTGCGACACTGCGGACACCGATCTACCCGAAATGAAATCTTTTCCTAAAAAGGATAAAACTAAACACAGCCTATCCTTATCAGAAGAATCCACCTCCATGCACGCACTCAAAGTTTCCCATTCTAGCAATAATTTTGGATACCTTCTTGAGTTCTTGATTAACTCGAAAACTACACATTGACTAGACTCCAAAGCACATTGGGACATTCCGCTCCCACTTTATCTGCCCATGGCACCAGCTGGAGAAACCAGTCGAACTGAAACGAGACAGCGCATCAGCCACTTCATTCAATTCCCCCGGAACATGCCTCGCCACTATACACATTCCTTTCCAAACAGCGCAACACCAAGTGACGTAGGTACACCACTATAGGAGGAGATTTTGCCAACAAAGAATTTATTGCATGAACCTCCAACAGGTTATCACAATAAAAACAAACGTTCTTTCCGCTAAACTCGGCCCCCCACAATTCCAGGGCCAGTACAGTTGGGAATAATTCCAACAAGGACAAGTTTTTTTACCAAACCCGTTTCCTGTCAGGTCACTGGCCAAGGACCTACGCACCAATGTCCCAGAAAAAACGCTCCAAAACCCAATGACCTAGCAGCAACCGTGTAAAGCTGCAAGTTATCATAGAATGGTAGAGTTGGAAGGGACCTCCTGGGTCATCTGGTCCAACCCCCTGCTCAAAGCAGGATTCACTAGATCATCTCAGACAGATGTCTGTCCAGCCTCTGTTTGAAGACGTCCATTGAAGGGGAACTAACCACCTCTCGTGGCAGCATGTTCCACTCATTAATCACCCTAACTGTCAAAAAGTTTTCTCTAATATCTAATCTGTGTCTCCTCCCATTTAGTTTCATCCCATTGCTTCTAGTCTTTCCTTGTGCAAATGAGAATAAAGATGATCCTTCTACAATGTGACAGCCCTTGACATATTTGTAGACAGCTATTAAGTCTCCTCTCAGTCTTCTTTTTTGCAAGCTAAACATTCCCAAATCCTGCAACCGTTCCTCATAGGACATGGTTTGCAGACCAGTCACCATTCTGGTCGCTCTTCTCTGAACTTGCTCCAGTTTGTCTATGTCTTTTTTAAAATGTGGTGCCCAAAACTGTACACAGCATTCCAGATGAGGTCTGACCAAAGAGGAGTAAAGACCGATAATGACTTCACGTGATCTAGACTGTATGCTTCTGTTAATACATCCCAGAATTGTATTTGCCTTTTTTGCTGCTGCATCACACTGTTGACTCATGTTCAGTCTATGACCTATTAGTATACCTAAGTCTTTTTCACATGTACTGTTGCTTAGCTCTATTCCTCCCATTCTGTATATGCTTTTTTCATTTTTATTGCCCAGATGTAGTACTTTGCATTTTTCCCGGTTAAAAACCATTCTGTTGGTTGCTGCCCACTGCTCCAGTTTATTTAGGTCTTTTTGAATCCTCTCTCTCTCTTCTCTAGTATTAGCTATCCCTCCTAGCTTTGTGTCATCAGCAAATTTAATCAGTTTACCCTCAATTCCTTCATCTAAATCATTGATAAAGATGTTGAACAATACAGGTCCCAGGACGGAGCCCTGTGGTACCCCACTTGAGACATTCATCCAGCTGGATGTGAAGCCATTTACAACCACCCTTTGAGTCCGATCACTAAGCCAGTTATGAATCCACCTAACAGTTGCCTGGTCCATTGCATACTTGGTCATTTTTTCAATAAGGATGGTGTGAGATACTTTGTCAAATGCTTTGCTGAAGTCAAGATATACTATCATTGGACACCACTTTGTCCATCCACAGCGTGCAACCATTATATTTCGCCAGAAAAGAGTCCCAAACCTCCAGATCCGCCTTGATCTCCTGAGTAACGCGAAAAAATGATGCGACGATGATTTTCCTGCCAACGCCTCCGATAATCACCTGGAAAACACCCTGACCATCGGCATTATCCTGCAAGCAAAATTAAGCTTGCCTAACAATGACCGTACTACCTTCAACCTTATTTTCTTGACGCGTCGCACCGCCGCTTCCGCCAGCCGCAAATCCATCAACTTTCCTTTAGGAAGCCTACACTCATCGCCACACTGTCAATTTCTATACCCAAAAAACACATCACCGTAGCAGGGCCCTCCGTCTTGTCTGCGGCTAATGGGATCCCAAACAACACCGTCACCTTCTTTAAAGTTACCCACAAAACTGAACACACTAACAAGCCAGAAGGCCCAACACAAAAGAAATCATTCAGGTAGTGAATTATTGAAGAGACCCCGGACATGTCCCGAACCACCCATTCAACAAATAAACTAAAAGCCTCAAAGTATGAGCATGATATAGAGCAGCCCATGGGCAAACAACGATCTACAAAAATGTTTTCATCCCACATGCAGCCTAACAGATGAAGAGTGTCCGGATGCACTGGAAGCAAGCGAAAAGCCGCCTCAATATCCGATTTTGCCATTGTGGCGCCCCTGCGGGGTCAGTCGCCACAGAGGTACTGCATCTCACCCAGAGGTGTGGTATCTCACTCTCAGGTAAGGATGGAGTACTGCCCGGGACCCACCCACTTGCATCCAACACTACACCCTTCCAGGCCAGCAGGCGGGGCAAGATGCACTGCCTTATGCTGAGCCCTGTCCCTGTTGGAAGTGCGGTGGAACCGACTGAGGGGGAACCAAGTATTGGGTGAGGGTGGAGGAAGCAGCTAGGGGAGCACTTCAGTAGGTGTATAAAAAGGGGAGCCATCTTGAGAGAGAGAGTCCAGTCAGTGTTCAGTCTGAGGAGAGAGTGGTGGAAGCAGGAGCTCTGCTCAGAGAAGAGAGCCTAGACAGAGAGGCCCAGGAGGACTGGCTGAAGAGGAAGGGAGCAGAGGAAGGCTCCAGGAGTGAGGGGATCCCAGGGGCACGGCAAGTGCGGAAGCCACCAATGCGCCCGAATCTGCAGGAACGTGGAGGTATCAGGCCGCAAAGAGGACCGGCCCCTAACTATTGGAGAACTACAAGGCTCAGCTAGAAACCGGATGCTTCTGTACTTTCAGGGTGCAGCTGCTCACAACCACAACTACATCGCTAAAAAGGTAGCCACATAGGATTCAGGGGACTGCAGGTTACCCGCCAAAATCCGAGGTTACCGGCTTGGGACACTGGCGCAGGGCAGGAGGGTGAGAGCCAGCGCAGGAAGACGACCGAGTAAGGCACACAGACTGGGGTCCCGTTATGTACTCCTGAGGCACCTGGGAGATTGCTGAACCCCTGCCTTGGTAAACACAGGACGGTGTGGGAGGTTACCCTGGTCCTGGTAACCTGGAGTTCAACAACTGTGAGTAAACCTTGAAGACTACACCCCACTGTGTCCTAGAATTATTATCTGCGCCATCACCTGCACTACACCGCACCAACCACATCCGCCCTATAGTATCACTACTTACTGCCCTGGAGCTAAGCTCTCCCTGTGGAGAGCTGAACCAACTCTGCTGCGTCATCATCAGTTCCAGAGGATCTGCACCGCAGCGGCGGCCCCATATAGCAGCATATCACAGGTGTCGTCACGAACATTATATAAAAACTATATTCCCTTTTCTTTAATCCCTTTTATTAACCGCCCTGGGTCACGGACCGGGTCACTGCCACTGTGACACCCCCAGCACCGACCTGCCCCGCTACAGAGTACCCCACGGCCCAGGGGGCGAGTCACCACCAACGCAGCTTGCCCTGCTGCCCTTACCAACCCTAATGACTTATCAAACGATAACTCTACCGGGATGCCATTCACGGAGTCTTCTTCTAGAGAAGATAAGTGATGAATAAGCCAAAACTTATTTGGTACCAGCTTGGGTACAACATTCAAAGGGGAAATTCTCAATTCTGGCCAAGGCGGATCCAGAAACGGTCCCGCCGTGCTCCCCAAAGCCACTTCATTATACAGCGTTTCCATCACCACCTCCGGGTGTTCCCCTGCCGATTTCAAATTTCCCGGCCTAAATTTTGGCGCTCAGAAAAACCCAGCTCAATTAACCTAGCCGCCTCCATATCTGGATATCTATTTAAAAATGGAAGCATCGCCTCGACCTTCACGGGAGTCCTCCCTCTTTCCAGAACCCTCACCTGTTTTGCCTTTTGCTCGTTTAAAGCACTTACTGAGCCCCTGACTTCCCCTACATCCAAAACACTCGTGCTTAAACTTGCATGTGCCCCCAAACTTACATTGCCCCTAGTTGAACTGCCAACAAAAACCTTTCTTTATAGACACTGAAGATCCGCTGGCTGTCTCCTGCCCTCCGGTTTCTGCTGCTGGGCTTTCGGTGCCCCACAACCTCGGACTCCGGTGTCCAGTTCTTCTGCGCTTCCTCTGGGGTGAACTGCCATGCAGCTCCACTCCCTAGGTCTTTCCTCATCGACGTCCTGACTTCAACTCCTTTCTTCTTTCCTCAAACTAACCCCGCCTCCAGATCCCAGTTGCTAAGGGGAGGAGCTCCCCTTGCTGGTCTGGAGCCAGGAAAGTGTTGCATGCTAGCAAAACCTGATTAGGGGACCCCTCCTTGCTTCGAGGCATGGCATCACCCCTTGTGAGGGAGGCAATGCCACTGTGGCACCCGGACTCCTGGGGTGCCACATACACTTCAATTATCCAACCGAACCACCTCATCCTCCTTTTCTTTCTCAGTATTACTCTTTTCCTGTGATAACACCGAGCCACCACCCTGCAGGCGCACTCCCGCCTGCCCAGATCCTGCTCCTGAACCTCCGGAAGCCACTCACGCCACTGCCGGCGACCTCACATCACTTGCCCCCTGTGACGCCAAGCCCTGCAATACACTTAATAATTGACCCCATAGATAATGCACCCACCAATTGCCCCTTGAATATTCCCTATAACACCCTCTGAATTACTAACCCCCAACACACCCCGAGCACCACCCACATCAGTTAAATTATGAACAAGGGTAGTCTCCTCATCAGGCTGCCTCAGAGAGATCCTCTGACCGGCCGCGACATCTCCTGACGGAACTTGCTCATGTTCTGACGGTCCCTATGAAATCTCGCCCTCCTCTCAGCTTTTCTCCATGTTTTCAACGTTGTCAGGTCTTGATAAAGGCGCAGAAGGGGCTGCCTGACGACGCTGCCGCTCCAGATCCAAAGATAGCTCTCTAAGGTCCCGCACATCTGCCGGCCGCTTCCTGCCCGATGATCTTAAAAGGGCCCCGCAGGGCAGCCTGCCCCCGCAATCTCCCGTGGCACTCCTGGACCCCAGATCCTCCCATCCACAGACCCACCCTGCCGCCTGCAGGAGGGCCGCTCATCTCTCATCCGTCCCCTTTCTTGACCACCTGCTGCTGCGCCAGTGTTCCTCATGGCTCTGCTGCACCTCCGCCCTGCAAGCCGTGCTCCTCCCTGCCGACTGTGGGAAGGCCCTTCACGCTCCCTCCCCCGCCGGGGTCGACCCCAGCATGACATCGGGGCCACCGCTGCAGACAGCAACTCCTCCACCGCCGTACACTGGACGCTGGCCCCGCCCTCATCCGCAGACCGTGGGAGGACTCCTCATCCCGCCATCTTGCCAGGTATAACCCACGGCTGGCTTGTCACCGGGGGTCACCGCCGCGCTGCTCGGGGGCCTTTTAGGCCGCAAACCGGAAGTAGGCCGCAGCGCAGGCACGCCCACTTCTGGTAGGCTGCGGCTCCGGCGAGGATTCCTCCTGGGGATCGGAGAAGGAGCCTCAGGCACGCGCTGCTCCCCTGGCTGCAGAGGTCCCCGAGGGGGCTCCTGGAGCTTCTCCTGCTCCGAACCTCACCTGCTGGTGAGTAACGCTCCGGCGGCCGTGACCGCTGCAGGCCTCCCTGAAGCTTCTTCTGCAGCCGACGACTGTGCACAGGTCACCCGCAGCTGCTGCTGCACCAAGTCTGCCCCATGGATCGCTGAGACAGGCCGCGCTAGGTCCAGCAAGGCCACAAGATCTGCCATGGCTCCACTGCAGGGTCTGGTCTGCTTCAGCTGCGATCCAGGAAGCAAGAGGAGGTAACTGACCCCTGCCCTTCCTTATATCATCTCTTGCTCCTCCCCCCACCTCTTCCCCTCCAATCAAAACTCCCCACACTACTCCTAATCCCTTATTCAAAATTCTAACTCCTTCACTCCCACCCTCCTATCTTGTCATGTGGCCTATACGCCCTATGGGGCTCCCTGGCCTTCCTTACTAATGGTAGAGGGAAACTTACCCTTGTATACTTCGCCTGCCCCAGCAAGAGATTTTCTAATGCCTGGATTGCTTGGAGTTCCCTGTCTGTGGTAAAAATAGAATTGGTGGAATTTATCATGAAACATTTCTTAAACAACAGTTTTTGAATAAAAAGATTTATCTTTAATGGCTCAAAAATGGTTAAAATTTGCTGCGGGTCTCACACACACACAGTCTGGAAAACAACAAGGCTATGTGATCTGATCTATAGATTATAATGGGTGGGTGAACACCGCGGATATAACCCGTACGTGAAACACTGTCGTGTGAATGAGGCATTGACGCGCCCCCGGGGCAATGGGGTACTCGGCATCCGGGCCTGTGGATGCTGGTGGGGGATATCACGGTGGCTGGCCCGGTCCGTGGCCCAGAGTGGTCAACCAAAAAGGGGGATTTGTAACTTGGATAGGAAAAATATAATAAATAGTTTGTGACGCCACCTGTGGTACCTGGTAAGGATTACCAGCGCTGCTGCAGACCTCCGGGGGGTGATGGGATGGCAGCTGAGGTGGAGCAGCCGCCGGGGCCGTGTGGAGTTTGATGGTGGTGATGCTGGGACTTGTAGTGCAGGCGGATGGCGCAGCAGAAGTAACTGACAGAGACAGGGGATTCGCTTCAATACCTTTACTGGTGCAGATGTCAGGTACGGTCCAGGGTACTCAGTAGGATGGGTGCACTTCAGAACTTCTCCCCAGTGAGCGGGTATAAGGCCTCCTGGTCCGTGTCTGCCTCTCTGTATGCTCCTGGCCAGCCTGCAACTGGGCCTAGCTTATGTGTCGTGTTGTTCCTTCACCTGTCGGTAGTAGGACCTTCTGCTGGCAACCACTATCCCTGGTAAAGCTGGGGCCTTCGTGGTACCTGATCCTGTAATGGGTCTAGCTTCAGGTCGTCGAGGGACTTGTAGTCCTGGAATGCCGGTGAACCCTACTGGGTATAAAGGGACCCTGTAGGCGCGGACCCGGTGTCCGGTTTGTATATCGGGGTGAGCCTATGAAGCTCCTCTGCCCCTTCAACTCCTCTCTCCTTTCTCCTCTCTGCCGTCGGCCACACTCGGGGCCCTCAGAACTTAGCAGCAGACGCGCTGCGTCTTCGCTGCTCTCAGCGTCAGCACGCTCTCTGACTCTGACTGAACTTCTCACTGACTGAGCTACCTGGCTCCACCCTCCATATATATATCCCTAACAGGCTCCCTCTGGTGGTGTGAGGTGGAAGGGTGGAGGTGTTTGTATGTAATGAGGGCCTCTTGTGGAAAAGTCCATTCATGCACCCTGGGTCTTGTGGTACCTGTGCACAGCAGGGTGCCACAGCATGAGTCTGATTAGGCATTATTTCAAAAGGAAGTCTGGGGTTTGTATTACAGAGGATTGTGGTCAGGAGTCTGCATTAAAGAGGTTGTTGTACACTACTTGGGCAACCCCTTCTTGATCTAAATGTTTGGCCATAATAAAATTAAAACGCCTGAGTATAGGTGAGTATAAGCTTTTTTATTTTATTGGGGCCAAGCGTGGGGGTGAAGGAGTTGTCCAAGTAGTGGACAACTTCTTTAAGAGAGAGTCTGGTCTGGGTATGGATTTATGAACTCTGGTAACTGTATCTTTTAGGGCTCTTTTCCAATCCGAGTTTACAGAGCTGCAGTACTGAAAGGAGGGACGGAGCCACTGATTACACAGGAGGTCACTGACCATAAGTTTTTCCTAAGAAATCAAAGGTCAAAAGCAGCAGACACTGAAGAAATATAGCAGGTAGGCATCAAACATGTAGAAGAGACTTAAATGTTTATTTTTTGCCCAATTTATATAAACCCTCGTCATGATTCATATCGTCTAAATAATACTAACTGCATTACTAGGATAGGTTCATAATTAGCGGCATTTAACATGTTGATAATCACGGGAGAATCGCGATTCCACCCGCGGCTGTTAGGAGCACATGACAGCTGATCAGATCCGCTGTCAAGTCCCCGGAAAGTTGCGGGCTCATCGTCGGAGCCTGCATCTAAGGCGAAGACACGTCATGCGCCGTATATGTACGGCGCATGTCATGAAAGGGTTAACAGGACAGGCTTAGCCTTTGGTGTGACCTGCTGATAATATTATTTAGAATCTGATAATTGTGACCAAATTGTTGGCCAAATGATGCTTCAGTTGATCATTTGGCCAACAACCATCTTGGCCGTCTCTCCCATACACGGAAGCGCGCACTTGGCCGAGTGCTCCTGTGTTCTCTATGAGAGAAACTGACAATCATCTCTGTCAGCAGCTAATCTCAGAGAGAATGAAGTGATCGGCAGTCCAAAATTGTATATGCCCAAATAATATCTTCCCTGACCAGTTGATTGGCGCGCCAATATGATGCGCCCCATGGGCCCTGGGGTACTTGGTGCCGGGCCGGTCGTTTCTAGGGGAGATGTCACAGTGGCGGTGACCCGGTCCGTGACCCAGGGTGGTCAATAAAAGGGGATATTTACAGGGGATTTATAGTTTTTATATAATGTTCGTGACGCCACCTGTGGTATGTGGCTAAAGGGAGCCGCCGCTGCAGAGCAGGTCCTCTGGAGCTGATGTTAGTGCAGCAGAGTTGGTTCAGCTCTCCACAGGCAGAGCTTAGCTCCAGGGCAGGAAATGGTGATGTTATAGATGTTGCTGTGAAGTGTAGTGCAGGGGATGATGGCGCAGTAATAAGTCGCAGAGACAGTGGGGTGCAGTCTTCCGGATTTACTCACATTTCTTACTTTGCTCCTGGTTACAACTGCAGATCATAACTTCCCACGTCGTCCTGTGCTTACTCAGGGAGGGGTACAGCAAACCCTCAGGTACCTCCGGAGTACATAACGGGACCCCCTTCTGTGTGTTCCTTCTGGCCGTCTTCCTACACCTCACACCCTGTGTCCCAATCCAGTGACCGTGGACCTTGTCGGGCGACTTTTTCTCTGTCCCCTGGGTCTTCTATGGCCACCTTTTCGGTGAAATAGATGTGGCTTTTGGCTGCAGCACTTGAAATGCTGCACCCTCCGGTTACCTAGTTGAATATTGCTATTCTCACTAGTTAGGGGCCGGTCCCCTCTGCGACCCGATCTCTCCACCGCCTAGATTTGGTGGATTTGGGTGTACGGGTGGCCTCCAGCACTGCCCATACCCCTGGGATTCTTTCTTCACTCCTGGAGCCTTCCCTCTGCTCCCGTTCCTTCCTCCTCTACTCCTGGGCCTCCTCACTAGGCCCTCCTCCTGAGCAGAGCTCCTGCTGAGCTGCTGCTCTGACTCTCTCTCTGACTCAACCGCCTCAGAACTTCACTCACTCTAGAATGTTCCACCCTCTCTTTCATATTGCTCCATACTGTGCTCCCCTGAACTGCTTCCTCTACCCACACCCACTACATGGTTCCCCCTACTTTGGTTCCCCCAGCTCCAGCCAGGGACAGGGCTCAGCAGAGGAGCAGCGCATTTTGCCCCTCCTGCTGGTCTGGAGTAGTGTAGTGTTGAATGCAGGTGTTAGGGTCCCGGGCTGTACTCCTTCCTTACCTGAGAGTGAGATACCACACCTCTGGGTGAGATGCAGTACCTCTGTGGCGACTGAACCCACATGGGCGCCACACATACATATGACGCGCCCTTTTGGCCGTGGGGTACCCGGTGCCGGGCCGGTAGATGCTGGGGGATGTCACAGTGGCGGTGACCCGGTCCGTAACCCAGGACGGTCAATAAAAAGGGGTTATTGATTGGGGATTTATAGTGATTGTATAACGTTCGTGACGCCACCTCTGGTATGCGGCTAAGGGAGCCGCCGCTGCGGAGCAGGTCCTCTGGAGCTGATGTGAGTGCAGCAGGGATGGTGTGGCTCTCCACAGGTAGAGCTCAGCTCCAGGGCAGTGTAGATGTTATAGGTTATGCTGGGCGTTGTAGTGCAGGGGTTGATGGTGCAGCAATAATCACAGAGACAGTGGGGTGCAGTCTTCCGAGTTTACTCACAGTTGATCAGTTCCTCAGGTTACAGGGTCCGGACCACAACCTCCCACGTCGTGCTGCGTTCACCAGGCAGAGGTTCAGCAATCCCTCAGGTGATTCAAGAGTGCCTGACAGGACCCCTTTCTATGTGCCTTCCTCAGTCGTCTTCCTGCGCTGGCTCTCGCCCTCCTGCCCTGCGCCTCGCAACCAGTGTCCCAATCCGGTAGCCTCGGGTCTTGTCGGGCGACCTGCAGTCCCCTGGACCCTCTGTGGCCACCTTTTCGGCGATATAGTTGCGAATGTGGCCACTGCACCTTGCAAGTACAGCAGCCTCCGGTTCCTAGCTGAGCCTTATAGTTCTCCACTAGTTTAGGAGCCGATCCCCTCTGCGGCTCGATCCCTCCACCGCCTGGCAGATTCGGGCGTACGGGTGGCCTCTAGCACTGCCCGTACCCCTGGGATCCCCTCTGTTCCTGGGGCCTTTCTCCTGCTCCCTCTCCTCTCTCAGTCCTGGGCCTCTCACTAGGCCCGCCTCCGAAGCAGAGCTCCTGCAGAGCCTCTGCTCCACACACTCTCCTCCTCTGACTGGCTTGTCTTTCTAAGATGGTTCCCTCTTTTATATCACTCCCTCACCAGTGCTCCCCTGATTTACGTTCTCCACCCACACCCACTACATGGTTCCCCCTCACTAAGTTCCCCTCCACTCCAGCCAGGGCCCAGGGACTGTGCTCTCCCGTAGGAGCAATCTCGCCCTGCCCTACTGAAGTGGATGTGTTGAATGCAGGTGTTAGGGTCCCGGGCTGTACTCCTTCCTTACCTGAGAGTGAGATACCACACCTCTGGGTGAGATGCAGTACCTTTGTGGCGACTGAACCCTCAGGGGCGCCACACATATTAGAGTGTAAGGCATACTTATTGATATGAATGTGTCAACCGACTTTAGACTTATGTATGGGGGACTGAAAGCTGCATTTACACCTAAAATACAGCTTTCAGTCCCTTCTAAAGAGGCAGCCAATTAAACACAATAAACAAGCTAAATGCTCATTTATCGGGTGAAATGATCTAGATGTAATGATGCAGATAGTGAGGATGCAGGGATAGTTAACCAAAGCTATTTATTTTCCTACCACAGAAAGAACGTTTAACTATAGGAACACATGGTGATGCAGGTATATGGAGACAACTAACACAATCTTAGCAGTAATGACAATAAAAGCAGTGTAATAAATGCAATATCTTACTCTATGTTCTATCTGCATGCAGTCTCATTTCACAGTTAAACGACTATTAATGTCTTTAGCTCAAAGAGCGTCACTGCCAGCGCCAGGCTTGTAGCTGTAATATGCGCTTCAAGCGCCTTTGATTGTTATACTGGCACTAACGGGGGACACCGGTACTTTCCGCTAGGCCACAAGTGCCTCATATGTGAGTCACTTAGTGGGTTCTTCACACTGGCCACCCTCGTTCCTTTCTGAAGCGCAGCCACGGCCCACACCCTGTACCGTTCGTCTACGCTTGAATTAAAGGCCTGGTTCACTTGGGTCTTCTCGTCAGCACGGCAGACGTCCTGCCTCATCCAATGACCACCGTCTGATCTTCGGTGCTTGACCTGCGGCATCTTGACTGGTGAAGACTGGGTTTTGGGTATTGACCAATGGAATCTGGGCTTAAATCAGCCATCATCTGCTGTGAAAAATCCGAGCTCGGCATATGAGCCTGCATTAAATTCAGGGACATGACCTTTGAAGTACATTAACGTCATAGGTCGTGAAGGGGTTAATGTCATTACCTAATCTCTTTTCTAATATACATTAATTAAAAAATCCCTATTGTTCCTTCACTAGACTATCTGACTCCTTTTTTTTTTTTTTTTTTACCTTCTTCCTGTTTCACGTTGCTTCGTTTGAGAACCCCAAGTGCATACTGGGATTTACAAACAAACCATCATCAGGGAGCAGAGGCTGTCGTCATTGCAGTAGCGCCTGTCCTTTCCCTGAATTAAGAGCCGTCAGTGATGTCCTTTTCAGGGTCTGGGCTAGTTCCTCCTCTACTGAGCATGCGTCTGTTGTCAACATCATCCCACACTGATAACATCACCTCCACCTTCCTGATATAGGGCCACATGGCTCATGTGTTTCGCTGTGACCACTGCACCCTAGTTGCACTCTTGTGAAACAGTGTAAGGCTATGTGCCCATGATGCAGAAATGCTGCGGATTTTTCCTGAGCGTTTCTGCATCTCTCTGGCAGAAAAAACGCATGCGGATTTTACATGCGTTTTTTTCTGCCAGGTAGAAGCGTAAGTGAAGCTTTTTTAACATGCGATTTCGCATGCGAGTTGTGAAGCACTTTTCTAAACGATTTTAGCATCACTTGGAAAAGTGCTTGACAACTTGGTCACACTGTATAAATCCATGCAAACGGCATGGATTTATATAGTGTGACCAAGTTACGATGCTGCAAATGCAGCATCAATAGTAAAAAAAAGAATACAAATGGTGAAAAATAAAAAAAAAACATATACTCACCTTCCGATGGCCCCTGATCTCCTTCTCCGTTGCGTCCGGTGTCTTCAGCGGCTCGCGGTGGTGTAAAAGGACCTTCCATGACGTCATTTAGTCATGTGACAGGTCACATGACTAAATGACATCATGGAAGGTCCTTTTACCACCGCGAGCAGTCGAAGACACCGGAGAAGGAGACCGGGGGCCATCAGAAGGTGAGTATATGTTTATTTTTTATTTTAATTCTTTTTTAACTACAGGTAGTATGGTACCCGGGACTGAAGGAGAGTCTCCTCTTCTCCAGACCCAGGTACCATCTGCGCATTGAACCGCATAATATCTGCATGTGCACATGTAGTCATGCGGATGTTATGCGGTCCAATACAAGTCAATGGTGGCTAAAACGCCGCGATTCCGCTAAATTTATGGTAGTGCTGCGGATTTTTCCGCAATGTTAATCTGCAGCGGAAATTTCCCAGCATGTGCTCAGCAAATGCGGATTATCATTGGGGAACATTGCAGACCTTCTACCAAGCGTTTTTTAAGCATTTCCGTGGCGGAATTGCTCCTATGGAAGTGCTTAAAAAACATTGTGGGCATCGTGGGCACGCAGCCTAAGGGGGCTCTCTCTAGCTACCACCTCTCTAACATGCTGTAGCCTTGCTGACCATGCATTCATTCACAGATAATCTCCAGGTCTGGCTGACACAACTGACACCTTTACAAAATCATCACTATCCCGGAGTCAGTATGAAAAATGTCCTGAGCTCAATGCTCCCACACATTATTCACATCTTTAAATTTGCTATGACTGAGATAGCTGCTGCTAGTGCCCTTACTACAGTTCCTGACAGAGCCAACCAACAAAACTAGGCTTTTGTTACACGCACGCCACTAGGTTCAAATAGGGCGAGACAGGTTTCATAAATTAATTGGAATCTTGGGGGAACCGTTACTCAGGGCAACCATAGGCTGCAGCTTCTCTCAGGCACATGAAAGATTCAGTTGCTGACCAGACACATCTGACAAGAGTCTTTTTCAACAGTTTAACAGTGGAATTTAATCTGAAGCATGGCCAGTGCAGTTCAGGGATATTACAGCAACAATCTTCATTACAGCACAGTCTCATAAAGCAGGCACAGGAACCTCAGTCTCTTCAGTAGCATAATTCAGCACAAATTAGATCTCTTGGCAGCACACTTCTATACGTAAACAGCAGGCTTTTCCTTCACAAGGTCTCACTAGTACACAGCATTCTTTATTCTGCATGGAGATGGAGGGGGGAGGGTTTGATGAGGAAGATGATCTCTGTGACACAATTCCTTCCAGTCCTTATCTTCCTGCCCGATGATAGATTTCCTGAACTAACAGTGCAGGGTATCTGACCCGTGTTGAGTTTCACCCTGGACTTGAATCCTGTTCTCTTTCCTGCACTTCTGTGAGATACAGATCACACACCACTTCTCCCTTTGGCTGCAGCCAGAATAGTAAACAAGTTCCCCACAATCCCCCTGGGGCTCTGCTAACCACTCCCTGTCTCTTGTGACTGTGTTAACTCTTATAGTTGCTGGATGCTTTTGAAGCAACAGCACTACTTCTGCATGTCACACTTTCCCTTCTTTTTTAATGTTGTTCTCGATATTCGTTTTAATTGGTCAAGCTGACCAATTCTGAGACAGTGGTAAAAGTTGAATAACTTTATATACAAATTGGCATTGTCATATTGGCATAAAATTTACAAACATCAATAACAACCTATTCTTGCGACCTTTTGCTTGTAGATCTCCTGAAAGAAATACACAATTAAAATAATCAGCATCTCTTCCGCTGGAGGTTTTCGTACGTCTTCAACCAGCTCTCTCTCTCACTAGGCCAAAACAAGTCTTTCCACCAGGTAACATTGTCCATACTGTCTCTCGGTGGTGAATACCACTCAAGTGAGCTTACCTGGTCCGTAGGCAGAAATACCTGTTTCCAATCGACAGTCCTTGGCACTTGACTCGGTTCACCGAGTGTCTCATATGTCAGCATCACAGGCCTCCTCACTTCTCGAGTCGACATCCTCCTGGTAGGTTGTTCCTCAGATACAACGGGTTCCTCCGTTGCAGGAGTTTCTTCTGCCACACTCATTTCTCGAACTTCCTCAGATGATCTTGGAAGTGCCTCTGTAAGTTACTGTACTTCTCTTGAATCGTTCGTTTCCACCTGGTCTGGTAATTCTGCTACTCCTAAGTGTCGATCGGTCTCTTCAGTGAACGGTGTTCGATCATCAAATCTGAATTGGACTATATCTGTACTCCTTGGTACAAACTCTGGAGCCTGGGGACTTACTTCACTCTCCTGAGGATGGTACATCCCTCTCCTTGCCGGTCCGAGAAATACAACGGTGTGTTCTTCTTCATGTGAACTTTCAAGATCACTATCCATCTTCGGAGCTTCAGTCTGTGGTGGTCCCTTAGTCGATCTCGGACGATGTTGTTCTACTTCTGGAAAGTCTTGTTGTGGTGGGAGATAATCACAGGGTAGTAGTAAATTCCGATGGACTATTCTGGTTTCCAATCGGATTTCATACACTGTACTGTCATCGGCTTTCCTCCTTACGACCACATACACCTTGTCTTCCCAGTACAAACAAAGTTTTCCCGGACCGCCTTTTGTTCTTGACTAGCACACGGCTTCCCAGTGCCAATTCTGCTCCATAACATTTTCAGTCATAGTACTCCTTGCTCTTGCTCTGTCCTTGCGTAACCACTTTGGACGCTATGTTGTATGCCTCTGCCATCCGTTCCTTCCATTTCCGAACATACTCCGGATATGTTCTGTAAGTCTCTGACACTGGAGTATCGAACATGATGTCGATTGACAGTCTTGGCGATTGACCGTACAATAGAAAGAAGGGTGAGTAACCCATTGCATCGCTCTTCGTACAGTTATAGGCATGTACCACTTTTGACAGAGAACTCTTCCAGTCTTTCTTCTCGTCAGCTGTTAAAGTGTGCAACATCGACAATAATGTCCGACTAAATCGTTTCACTTGTCCATTACCCTCTGGGTGATAGGGCATTATGTGGGATCTCTGAATCCTACAGTACTTTCCTATCTTGGCAAAGATCTTGTTCTCAAATTCTCTTCCTTGGTCATGGTGTAACCTCGTAGGGAACCCAAACCTCAAAGCAAAATTATTGAAGATCTTCTCTGCTGCTGTGCGACCCTCTTTATTGGTGGTGGCATATGCTTGAGCAAATCAAGTAAAATGGTCCATCACCACCAAGATGTATTCGTCACCACCCTTGCACGTCTCGAGATGTAGAAAGTCTATTGAGACCATCTCAAACGGATACGTAGTTTGGATGTTGCCCATAGGTGCCCGGGTTGATGTGTTGGGACATTTATCTTTCAGACCCCCACACTCCCTGGTCACGTATCTCTCAATATCTCTCTGCATGTACGGCCAGAAGAAACGTTCACGGATCAAGTTTGTTGTCCTTTCCACTCCCAGGTGTCCCATGTTTTCATGGAGTTCTTTGAAGACCAATCTACGAAATACTCTGGGTAGTACCAACTGCCGGTTTTGACCTCCTTTACGATACAGGATACAGTCTTCACTGAGGTAGAGCTTCATCCATTCTTTAACTAAAACAGATACTGCTGGTGACTCATTATCTTTCTCCCATTTACTTGGAAACTGATTTTGGTCCACATAAAGTAGTATTTTACCATTTATCTGATCTTCCCATTGTGCTCTATGGATTTTTCCTTTTGGTAGTCGTTGAGTAGACAGGGGGTAATCTTGTTCTCTCGCTTTTACGGTGGTTTCCACCGTCAACGGACACCACAATGGTGTGTCTTCCTCTTGATAAGCTTGTACTGCTTGGGTAGTGCTCTCAATTGCTTCCAAACTGACTTCCTCTGAGCTTTCTTACATGAACTAATCAGGCTCTATTGGCATTTTCGACAATCTGTCAGCATCAGCCTTGCATTTTCCTGGCCTGTACTTGATGCTGAAATTGAAGTCAGCTAGTTCAGCGACTCATCTCTGACCCGTTGCATTCAGTTTGGCTGTAGTGAGGACATAGGTCAAAGGGTTGTTGTCAGTGTATACCTCAAACTCTTTGCTGTAGTAGAGATAATCTCTAAATGGTTCACAGATAGTCCATTTCAACTCCAGGAACTTCAATTTTCCGGAATGTAGATGGTAATTCTTCTCGGCGTCTGTCAACGTTCTAGAACCGTAACCGATGACTCTCAGTTTTCTATCTTGATGCTGATACAGGGCAGCTCCCAGTCCAACTTGAGAAACGTCACAATGAAGAACAAACGGTAAGTTGAAATCAGGATATCCCAAGATGTGTGGTTTTACCAGGTAGTCTACTAGTTCTTCCAATACCTCCTGGTGGTCTACTGTCCAGAGAATGGCTTTTGGGATGAAACGGCGTTGCTTCTTTTAAGCCCAGTTCTACCCGCATTCTTCTTTTTCTCAGTGTGTGTTGTTGACTCTGTCACCACCCCCCCCCCAAGAGGAGGTATAGTGGGGTGGCAATCCTGGAGAAGTTCCGAACGTAAGTACGATAGTAGGAGAGGAATAATAATATCTACCTCAACTCCCCGACAGTAGAGGGCCGCTTGTCTTTTAAGGCCAGTACCAGAGCGATTTCTGCTGGGTCTATGGTATATCCTTCTCCGGACACAATTTTCCCTAGAAATCAGACTTGCCTTTTGAACAGTTCACACTTCTTTGGGGGTCAACTTAACTCCATGTTGTTGACTTGATACCGTTGTAATACGGTCCTCACATGTTCAACATGCTCCCGGAAAGTTTTTCTGTGTACCACATTGTCATCCAAGTACAGCTGGAAGATATTATCCCTCAGTCCTTCTAAATATGTCTCCATGCTCCTCTGGAATTTTTCTGGAGCTGAACTGAGCCCAAACAGTATGCAGATCCACTCGTATATCCCGCACGGTGTGATGAATGCTGTCAAAGGTCTACTGGACTCTTCAACAAACCTTTGATGGTATGCTTTACCCTGATCGAGGACAGAGAACCAGGCACTTCCTGATAGGTTATCCAGCATATCTTGAATCTGTGGTATCGGGTGCTGATCAGGTACTGACTTTCGGTTTAGTTCCCGGTAATCACAGCAGAGTCTCAACGTACCGTCCTTCTTCCTAACACAAAGAATAGGAGAGGAATAAGACGGCTTTGACTTTTGGATCCAACCTCTGTTGATTAGATCTTGTAAATACTCTTTCACTTCACGGTGTAATGGTTTTGGCACAGACATGTAACTTCTGGTTACTGGGGTCATGTCTTTCAAATTGATTTCCAACTGCACCAACGGGATACCTCCTATATCAGAGTCATCTTTGGAGAATGCATGACACTCTTCTCTCAGCATCTGTTTTGCTACCGCTATTTCTTCAGCACACAAGTGTTCTAGGGGTACTGGGGGATCCCAGGACCCCGAGGTGGGTCGCGCAGTTTCCTCCCCTGGTCAACTCCTGTTCCTTGGTGGGGAGACTGAATTCATGGTAGACCCGTGGGCGGGTCTCACACTGGCTGAATATACAGTTTTAACGGTTTCAATGTGACCTAACACAGTCTTTGGATCCAGTCTAATTTCTTGTTTCGTAGTATTCATCACCAGTATTGTCACTCGAGTAAACCCACCAGTAGGAATCGTAAGCACAGTCTCACCTTGAACTAGGCATTCCGGAAGTTCTGATGAGTCTTTTGGCATGAACAGTCTTTTCTGAACTTTTCTTACCAGTTCTACCTGGACTCCACACCTCACCCCCACCATTTGGTTTGCAGGAATGATGTTTGGGCGCCAGCCTACCTTGACTTCTTTTAGGTCCATTGTATTCTGTGCTTTCTTTACTCTATGAATCACATTTTCCACCACGACATTGGGTATGGCAAGCAATGTAGCAATTGCATCCACCACCAGCGTCCCTGACTTGTGTTTCATGATGACCTCACTGATTACATTATAACCCAAGATAGGATTCTCTTCCACGTTCTGATTACTGGTCACGAGAAAAGGTACCAAAAGCTCAATGGTGTTGCTGTTCTTCGTGGCCCTCAGTTGGAAAGTCACTTCCACCCAGCCTATGAAAGGGACTTCGGTCAGGTTGACTGCTTTGCCGTGGAGTTCCACTGGTTCTAAGAGTTTGAAGGCACTTATGTGGCAGGTAGAGCCTTCTCCATTCTTCATTTAAAAGGCTCGCTTGGGCTCCTGTGTCCCACAGTGCTGTTTTCAGGAGTCCATCTAGCTGGCACTATATAAAGCATCTTTCGCCGATTAGGCCGATGATGCTATCTTTACTGACCGAGGAATCCTCCTCCCAGGAGTACATCATTTGACCTCCGCACTGGGCATTAAGTAACTGATGCCCCTGTCTCTCTTGCAGCTGTTGTAGACGGGAACACATTTGGGGATAGTAATGACGCAGCCGTTTTACCTCATACACCGTTCTGGGGTTTGGTGAGATTTGGATTTGCTTCTGGGACCTCCTCCGTGTCGTGGATACCAGTCGCCCCGCACTGGCAACCTCCTGTCTTTTAACCCAAAAGACCATGACCATTGGCATTTCTTGGCATAATGTCCTTCCTCACCACATCTTAGACAGTGTACACATACCGTACTCTGATTTGGTGAACGGCACGCTTCACAAGCCGGGTATCTTCTGTTTTGGAACCCACTCCTGGGTCTGAGGGATGCAGGTTCTGTTCTGGAATTAATCAACTTTTTCATCTCAATCAACTCAGCTCGCAGTTCTCCTATTACTTCTTCCCAGTCAGCGCTGGCGGTCCTCTCTTTTGTTGGTGCTTTAAGGTTCCCTCTCGGAGGTGGCACTGGAGGGTCTCCATGATTATCTTCAGACTGGCCACTGGGGGTCTCCAACCTCAGCTGACTCATTTTGGTGATTTAGGAGCTAATTTCAAAAAACATCACAGTAAAAGATAATGCCTTATCAACACCAGGTCAGATTACCAAGGCATCGCAGGATGCAGCAAGCCTCCATGATAAAGGCAGGGGCAGCACATGTGCAAAATACTGATGCAGACAGCCACTCACTAACCTACCAATTCATGGAGGGGGTGACTGCGTAGTATTATACATGCACACCGATGGAGTTTGCATAGGGCACCAATCACACAGATATGTGTGATGCACAGTGTCTGGCTTGCAGCCTATTGATGATGCCTATACTATTAGATCAGGGGGGCTGCCGAGCACTATATACGTGCACCCCCACAGGACAGACGCCCCAATTTACCCAGCCAACACTAAAGAGGCCTGGCTGCATCCTGCATAAAAATGTGTAAAAAAGATGAAAAATAGTGTATAAGATCAATACACCACATGAGGTAAGGGTCAATATTTTGGCCAAAATACGCAAGCTCGCAACCCAGCATCAAGGGTCCCCATACTTGCGAGTCCTAACATTAAACATTAAAAATATGCAAACTCCATCGGTGTGCGTGTGCATGTATAATACTACACAGCCATCCCCTCCATGTAATCTGACCTGGTGTTGGTAAGGAATTATCTTTTACTGTGATATTTTTTGATTTAGGAGCAGAGCCATTCTTTATCTTTTGTTCGCTCTCTGACTCCAATCTAGCTGCCTCATTCATTTGTTCAATTAGGATTTCGTCCAGAATGCCAGGATCTTCTAGGTACTGTTTCAGCTGCGACTTGATGTCTTTGCTGATTAACCCTGTTCCCAATGATCTCAAGAACTTCTTCTGGACTAGTCCAGCATCAAACCTCTCGTCCGCTTCTACATCTCTGGATGCAAACAACAGTCTATTCTTCAGTTCAATTTCTCTGAACAAGAAACTTTGGGGTGATTCATTATTTTTCTGTGAGAGATTAATGAGTCGGTGGAACAATTCTGAAGTACACTCTTCTTTATAGTGCCCATTTAAAATCATCTTCAGCTGTTGCAAGGTCAATTGACTCTTCATTTCTAGCATACTATAGAGGTTCATTCCTGGGCTGATCACTTCACCACCCCCTCAACGATTTCATCTGGCTGGTAGCCTTTCTGTAAGCCTGCATCAATCTGGTGAAACAAGTTCATATAAGACAGTTTCTCTTTCTGTTCACACTCTCCAATCTGTCCCAGGATCTTGAATTCTTTCCTTATGGTGATTTGTGGTGTTAGAGAGGACTGTCTTCCTGATTTATCTAACCCGAGCAGGTTAAAGGTTCTGTCTGAGTCTGTCACCCGTTAAGAGATTTTGGTCGATTTCTGCAGGGCTGTTGTTAGGGTTTTGAGTTGTTCTTTCAATTCCCGTAGTTCAGTCTGCAGACAGAGATTCACGCTTTTGGTAATTG
>NW_027366457.1:0-72104 GCF_046119375.1 Phyllobates terribilis
AATCCTAGCATGATAAAGAAGATTCAAAGAGAGTGAGATGCCAGCTCCTTTCATTCAGTCAGTAGCTTCAAACATTTCTGGTATATGAAAAACATGTTTTTCAATGGCAAAAATCAATGAATATTGTAAATGCACAAACAGTAATATCTCCACATTGCAAGGTGCAATTCTGAAATTTTTTGCTTTTTCCTGTTAATCCTAGCATGATAAAGAAGATTCAAAGAGAGTGAGATGCCAGCTCCTTTCATTCAGTCAGTAGCTTCAAACATTTCTGGTATATGAAAAACATGTTTTTCAATGGCAAAAATCAATGAATATTGTAAATGCACAAACAGTAATATCTCCACATTGCACGGTGCAATTCTGAAATTTTTAGCTTTTTCCTGTTAATCCTAGCATGATAAAGAAGATTCAAAGAGAGTGAGATGCCAGCTCCTTTCATTCAGTCAGTAGCTTCAAACATTTCTGGTATATGAAAAACATGTTTTTCAATGGCAAAAATCAATGAATATTGTAAATGCACAAACAGTAATATCTCCACATTGCACGGTGCAATTCTGAAATTTTTAGCTTTTTCCTGTTAATCCTAGCATGATAAAGAAGATTCAAAGAGAGTGAGATGCCAGCTCCTTTCATTCAGTCAGTAGCTTCAAACATTTCTGGTATATGAAAAACATGTTTTTCAATGGCAAAAATCAATGAATATTGTAAATGCACAAACAGTAATATCTCCACATTGCACGGTGCAATTCTGAAATTTTTAGCTTTTTCCTGTTAATCCTAGCATGATAAAGAAGATTCAAAGAGAGTGAGATGCCAGCTCCTTTCATTCAGTCAGTAGCTTCAAACATTTCTGGTATATGAAAAACATGTTTTTCAATGGCAAAAATCAATGAATATTGTAAATGCACAAACAGTAATATCTCCACATTGCAAGGTGCAATTCTGAAATTTTTTGCTTTTTCCTGTTAATCCTAGCATGATAAAGAAGATTCAAAGAGAGTGAGATGCCAGCTCCTTTCATTCAGTCAGTAGCTTCAAACATTTCTGGTATATGAAAAACATGTTTTTCAATGGCAAAAATCAATGAATATTGTAAATGCACAAACAGTAATATCTCCACATTGCACGGTGCAATTCTGAAATTTTTAGCTTTTTCCTGTTAGAAAAACGTTTTTCAATGGCAAAAATCAATGAATATTGTAAATGCACAAACAGTAATATCTCCACATTGCAAGGTGCAATTCTGAAATTTTTTGCTTTTTCCTGTTAATCCTAGCATGATAAAGAAGATTCAAAGAGAGTGAGATGCCAGCTCCTTTCATTCAGTCAGTAGCTTCAAACATTTCTGGTATATGAAAAACATGTTTTTCAATGGCAAAAATCAATGAATATTGTAAATGCACAAACAGTAATATCTCCACATTGCACGGTGCAATTCTGAAATTTTTAGCTTTTTCCTGTTAGAAAAACGTTTTTCAATGGCAAAAATCAATGAATATTGTAAATGCACAAACAGTAATATCTCCACATTGCAAGGTGCAATTCTGAAATTTTTTGCTTTTTCCTGTTAATCCTAGCATGATAAAGAAGATTCAAAGAGAGTGAGATGCCAGCTCCTTTCATTCAGTCAGTAGCTTCAAACATTTCTGGTATATGAAAAACATGTTTTTCAATGGCAAAAATCAATGAATATTGTAAATGCACAAACAGTAATATCTCCACATTGCAAGGTGCAATTCTGAAATTTTTTGCTTTTTCCTGCTAATCCTAGCATGATAAAGAAGATTCAAAGAGAGTGAGATGCCAGCTCCTTTCATTCAGTCAGTAGCTTCAAACATTTCTGGTATATGAAAAACGTTTTTCAATGGCAAAAATCAATGAATATTGTAAATGCACAAACAGTAATATCTCCACATTGCAAGGTGCAATTCTGAAATTTTTAGCTTTTTCCTGTTAATCCTAGCATGATAAAGAAGATTCAAAGAGAGTGAGATGCCAGCTCCTTTCATTCAGTCAGTAGCTTCAAACATTTCTGGTATATGAAAAACATGTTTTTCAATGGCAAAAATCAATGAATATTGTAAATGCACAAACAGTAATATCTCCACATTGCAAGGTGCAATTCTGAAATTTTTTGCTTTTTCCTGTTAATCCTAGCATGATAAAGAAGATTCAAAGAGAGTGAGATGCCAGCTCCTTTCATTCAGTCAGTAGCTTCAAACATTTCTGGTATATGAAAAACATGTTTTTCAATGGCAAAAATCAATGAATATTGTAAATGCACAAACAGTAATATCTCCACATTGCACGGTGCAATTCTGAAATTTTTAGCTTTTTCCTGTTAATCCTAGCATGATAAAGAAGATTCAAAGAGAGTGAGATGCCAGCTCCTTTCATTCAGTCAGTAGCTTCAAACATTTCTGGTATATGAAAAACATGTTTTTCAATGGCAAAAATCAATGAATATTGTAAATGCACAAACAGTAATATCTCCACATTGCAAGGTGCAATTCTGAAATTTTTTGCTTTTTCCTGCTAATCCTAGCATGATAAAGAAGATTCAAAGAGAGTGAGATGCCAGCTCCTTTCATTCAGTCAGTAGCTTCAAACATTTCTGGTATATGAAAACCATGTTTTTCAATGGCAAAAATCAATGAATATTGTAAATGCACAAACAGTAATATCTCCACATTGCACGGTGCAATTCTGAAATTTGTAGCTTTTTCCTGTTAATCCTAGCATGATAAAGAAGATTCAAAGAGAGTGAGATGCCAGCTCCTTTCATTCAGTCAGTAGCTTCAAACATTTCTGGTATATGAAAAACATGTTTTTCAATGGCAAAAATCAATGAATATTGTAAATGCACAAACAGTAATATCTCCACATTGCAAGGTGCAATTCTGAAATTTTTTGCTTTTTCCTGTTAATCCTAGCATGATAAAGAAGATTCAAAGAGAGTGAGATGCCAGCTCCTTTCATTCAATCAGTAGCTTCAAACATTTCTGGTATATGAAAAACATGTTTTTCAATGGCAAAAATCAATGAATATTGTAAATGCACAAACAGTAATATCTCCGCATTGCAAGGTGCAATTCTGAAATTTTTTGCTTTTTCCTGCTAATCCTAGCATGATAAAGAAGATTCAAAGAGAGTGAGATGCCAGCTCCTTTCATTCAGTCAGTAGCTTCAAACATTTCTGGTATATGAAAAACGTTTTTCAATGGCAAAAATCAATGAATATTGTAAATGCACAAACAGTAATATCTCCACATTGCACGGTGCAATTCTGAAATTTTTAGCTTTTTCCTGCTAATCCTAGCATGATAAAGAAGATTCAAAGAGAGTGAGATGCCAGCTCCTTTCATTCAGTCAGTAGCTTCAAACATTTCTGGTATATGAAAAACGTTTTTCAATGGCAAAAATCAATGAATATTGTAAATGCACAAACAGTAATATCTCCACATTGCACGGTGCAATTCTGAAATTTTTAGCTTTTTCCTGTTAATCCTAGCATGATAAAGAAGATTCAAAGAGAGTGAGATGCCAGCTCCTTTCATTCAGTCAGTAGCTTCAAACATTTCTGGTATATGAAAAACATGTTTTTCAATGGCAAAAATCAATGAATATTGTAAATGCACAAACAGTAATATCTCCACATTGCACGGTGCAATTCTGAAATTTTTAGCTTTTTCCTGTTAATCCTAGCATGATAAAGAAGATTCAAAGAGAGTGAGATGCCAGCTCCTTTCATTCAGTCAGTAGCTTCAAACATTTCTGGTATATGAAAAACATGTTTTTCAATGGCAAAAATCAATGAATATTGTAAATGCACAAACAGTAATATCTCCACATTGCAAGGTGCAATTCTGAAATTTTTTGCTTTTTCCTGTTAATCCTAGCATGATAAAGAAGATTCAAAGAGAGTGAGATGCCAGCTCCTTTCATTCAGTCAGTAGCTTCAAACATTTCTGGTATATGAAAAACATGTTTTTCAATGGCAAAAATCAAAGAATATTGTAAATGCACAAACAGTAATATCTCCGCATTGCAAGGTGCAATTCTGAAATTTTTTGCTTTTTCCTGCTAATCCTAGCATGATAAAGAAGATTCAAAGAGAGTGAGATGCCAGCTCCTTTCATTCAGTCAGTAGCTTCAAACATTTCTGGTATATGAAAACCATGTTTTTCAATGGCAAAAATCAATGAATATTGTAAATGCACAAACAGTAATATCTCCACATTGCACGGTGCAATTCTGAAATTTGTAGCTTTTTCCTGTTAATCCTAGCATGATAAAGAAGATTCAAAGAGAGTGAGATGCCAGCTCCTTTCATTCAGTCAGTAGCTTCAAACATTTCTGGTATATGAAAAACATGTTTTTCAATGGCAAAAATCAATGAATATTGTAAATGCACAAACAGTAATATCTCCACATTGCAAGGTGCAATTCTGAAATTTTTTGCTTTTTCCTGTTAATCCTAGCATGATAAAGAAGATTCAAAGAGAGTGAGATGCCAGCTCCTTTCATTCAATCAGTAGCTTCAAACATTTCTGGTATATGAAAAACATGTTTTTCAATGGCAAAAATCAATGAATATTGTAAATGCACAAACAGTAATATCTCCGCATTGCAAGGTGCAATTCTGAAATTTTTTGCTTTTTCCTGCTAATCCTAGCATGATAAAGAAGATTCAAAGAGAGTGAGATGCCAGCTCCTTTCATTCAGTCAGTAGCTTCAAACATTTCTGGTATATGAAAAACATGTTTTTCAATGGCAAAAATCAATGAATATTGTAAATGCACAAACAGTAATATCTCCACATTGCAAGGTGCAATTCTGAAATTTTTTGCTTTTTCCTGCTAATCCTAGCATGATAAAGAAGATTCAAAGAGAGTGAGATGCCAGCTCCTTTCATTCAGTCAGTAGCTTCAAACATTTCTGGTATATGAAAACCATGTTTTTCAATGGCAAAAATCAATGAATATTGTAAATGCACAAACAGTAATATCTCCACATTGCACGGTGCAATTCTGAAATTTGTAGCTTTTTCCTGTTAATCCTAGCATGATAAAGAAGATTCAAAGAGAGTGAGATGCCAGCTCCTTTCATTCAGTCAGTAGCTTCAAACATTTCTGGTATATGAAAAACATGTTTTTCAATGGCAAAAATCAATGAATATTGTAAATGCACAAACAGTAATATCTCCACATTGCAAGGTGCAATTCTGAAATTTTTTGCTTTTTCCTGTTAATCCTAGCATGATAAAGAAGATTCAAAGAGAGTGAGATGCCAGCTCCTTTCATTCAATCAGTAGCTTCAAACATTTCTGGTATATGAAAAACATGTTTTTCAATGGCAAAAATCAATGAATATTGTAAATGCACAAACAGTAATATCTCCGCATTGCAAGGTGCAATTCTGAAATTTTTTGCTTTTTCCTGCTAATCCTAGCATGATAAAGAAGATTCAAAGAGAGTGAGATGCCAGCTCCTTTCATTCAGTCAGTAGCTTCAAACATTTCTGGTATATGAAAAACGTTTTTCAATGGCAAAAATCAATGAATATTGTAAATGCACAAACAGTAATATCTCCACATTGCACGGTGCAATTCTGAAATTTTTAGCTTTTTCCTGCTAATCCTAGCATGATAAAGAAGATTCAAAGAGAGTGAGATGCCAGCTCCTTTCATTCAGTCAGTAGCTTCAAACATTTCTGGTATATGAAAAACGTTTTTCAATGGCAAAAATCAATGAATATTGTAAATGCACAAACAGTAATATCTCCACATTGCATGGTGCAATTCTGAAATTTTTAGCTTTTTCCTGTTAATCCTAGCATGATAAAGAAGATTCAAAGAGAGTGAGATGCCAGCTCCTTTCATTCAGTCAGTAGCTTCAAACATTTCTGGTATATGAAAAACATGTTTTTCAATGGCAAAAATCAATGAATATTGTAAATGCACAAACAGTAATATCTCCACATTGCACGGTGCAATTCTGAAATTTTTAGCTTTTTCCTGTTAATCCTAGCATGATAAAGAAGATTCAAAGAGAGTGAGATGCCAGCTCCTTTCATTCAGTCAGTAGCTTCAAACATTTCTGGTATATGAAAAACATGTTTTTCAATGGCAAAAATCAATGAATATTGTAAATGCACAAACAGTAATATCTCCACATTGCAAGGTGCAATTCTGAAATTTTTTGCTTTTTCCTGTTAATCCTAGCATGATAAAGAAGATTCAAAGAGAGTGAGATGCCAGCTCCTTTCATTCAATCAGTAGCTTCAAACATTTCTGGTATATGAAAAACATGTTTTTCAATGGCAAAAATCAATGAATATTGTAAATGCACAAACAGTAATATCTCCGCATTGCAAGGTGCAATTCTGAAATTTTTTGCTTTTTCCTGCTAATCCTAGCATGATAAAGAAGATTCAAAGAGAGTGAGATGCCAGCTCCTTTCATTCAGTCAGTAGCTTTAAACATTTCTGGTATATGAAAAACATGTTTTTCAATGGCAAAAATCAATGAATATTGTAAATGCACAAACAGTAATATCTCCACATTGCACGGTGCAATTCTGAAATTTTTAGCTTTTTCCTGCTAATCCTAGCATGATAAAGAAGATTCAAAGAGAGTGAGATGCCAGCTCCTTTCATTCAGTCAGTAGCTTCAAACATTTCTGGTATATGAAAAACGTTTTTCAATGGCAAAAATCAATGAATATTGTAAATGCACAAACAGTAATATCTCCACATTGCACGGTGCAATTCTGAAATTTTTAGCTTTTTCCTGTTAATCCTAGCATGATAAAGAAGATTCAAAGAGAGTGAGATGCCAGCTCCTTTCATTCAGTCAGTAGCTTCAAACATTTCTGGTATATGAAAAACATGTTTTTCAATGGCAAAAATCAATGAATATTGTAAATGCACAAACAGTAATATCTCCACATTGCACGGTGCAATTCTGAAATTTTTAGCTTTTTCCTGTTAATCCTAGCATGATAAAGAAGATTCAAAGAGAGTGAGATGCCAGCTCCTTTCATTCAGTCAGTAGCTTCAAACATTTCTGGTATATGAAAAACATGTTTTTCAATGGCAAAAATCAATGAATATTGTAAATGCACAAACAGTAATATCTCCACATTGCAAGGTGCAATTCTGAAATTTTTTGCTTTTTCCTTTTAATCCTAGCATGATAAAGAAGATTCAAAGAGAGTGAGATGCCAGCTCCTTTCATTCAGTCAGTAGCTTCAAACATTTCTGGTATATGAAAAACATGTTTTTCAATGGCAAAAATCAATGAATATTGTAAATGCACAAACAGTAATATCTCCGCATTGCAAGGTGCAATTCTGAAATTTTTTGCTTTTTCCTGCTAATCCTAGCATGATAAAGAAGATTCAAAGAGAGTGAGATGCCAGCTCCTTTCATTCAGTCAGTAGCTTCAAACATTTCTGGTATATGAAAACCATGTTTTTCAATGGCAAAAATCAATGAATATTGTAAATGCACAAACAGTAATATCTCCACATTGCACGGTGCAATTCTGAAATTTGTAGCTTTTTCCTGTTAATCCTAGCATGATAAAGAAGATTCAAAGAGAGTGAGATGCCAGCTCCTTTCATTCAGTCAGTAGCTTCAAACATTTCTGGTATATGAAAAACATGTTTTTCAATGGCAAAAATCAATGAATATTGTAAATGCACAAACAGTAATATCTCCACATTGCAAGGTGCAATTCTGAAATTTTTTGCTTTTTCCTGTTAATCCTAGCATGATAAAGAAGATTCAAAGAGAGTGAGATGCCAGCTCCTTTCATTCAATCAGTAGCTTCAAACATTTCTGGTATATGAAAAACATGTTTTTCAATGGCAAAAATCAATGAATATTGTAAATGCACAAACAGTAATATCTCCGCATTGCAAGGTGCAATTCTGAAATTTTTTGCTTTTTCCTGCTAATCCTAGCATGATAAAGAAGATTCAAAGAGAGTGAGATGCCAGCTCCTTTCATTCAGTCAGTAGCTTTAAACATTTCTGGTATATGAAAAACATGTTTTTCAATGGCAAAAATCAATGAATATTGTAAATGCACAAACAGTAATATCTCCACATTGCACGGTGCAATTCTGAAATTTTTAGCTTTTTCCTGCTAATCCTAGCATGATAAAGAAGATTCAAAGAGAGTGAGATGCCAGCTCCTTTCATTCAGTCAGTAGCTTCAAACATTTCTGGTATATGAAAAACGTTTTTCAATGGCAAAAATCAATGAATATTGTAAATGCACAAACAGTAATATCTCCACATTGCACGGTGCAATTCTGAAATTTTTAGCTTTTTCCTGTTAATCCTAGCATGATAAAGAAGATTCAAAGAGAGTGAGATGCCAGCTCCTTTCATTCAGTCAGTAGCTTCAAACATTTCTGGTATATGAAAAACATGTTTTTCAATGGCAAAAATCAATGAATATTGTAAATGCACAAACAGTAATATCTCCACATTGCACGGTGCAATTCTGAAATTTTTAGCTTTTTCCTGTTAATCCTAGCATGATAAAGAAGATTCAAAGAGAGTGAGATGCCAGCTCCTTTCATTCAGTCAGTAGCTTCAAACATTTCTGGTATATGAAAAACATGTTTTTCAATGGCAAAAATCAATGAATATTGTAAATGCACAAACAGTAATATCTCCACATTGCAAGGTGCAATTCTGAAATTTTTTGCTTTTTCCTGTTAATCCTAGCATGATAAAGAAGATTCAAAGAGAGTGAGATGCCAGCTCCTTTCATTCAGTCAGTAGCTTCAAACATTTCTGGTATATGAAAAACATGTTTTTCAATGGCAAAAATCAATGAATATTGTAAATGCACAAACAGTAATATCTCCACATTGCAAGGTGCAATTCTGAAATTTTTTGCTTTTTCCTGCTAATCCTAGCATGATAAAGAAGATTCAAAGAGAGTGAGATGCCAGCTCCTTTTATTCAGTCAGTAGCTTCAAACATTTCTGGTATATGAAAAACGTTTTTCAATGGCAAAAATCAATGAATATTGTAAATGCACAAACAGTAATATCTCCACATTGCACGGTGCAATTCTGAAATTTTTAGCTTTTTCCTGTTAGAAAAACGTTTTTCAATGGCAAAAATCAATGAATATTGTAAATGCACAAACAGTAATATCTCCACATTGCAAGGTGCAATTCTGAAATTTTTTGCTTTTTCCTGCTAATCCTAGCATGATAAAGAAGATTCAAAGAGAGTGAGATGCCAGCTCCTTTCATTCAGTCAGTAGCTTCAAACATTTCTGGTATATGAAAAACGTTTTTCAATGGCAAAAATCAATGAATATTGTAAATGCACAAACAGTAATATCTCCACATTGCAAGGTGCAATTCTGAAATTTTTTGCTTTTTCCTGTTAATCCTAGCATGATAAAGAAGATTCAAAGAGAGTGAGATGCCAGCTCCTTTCATTCAGTCAGTAGCTTCAAACATTTCTGGTATATGAAAAACGTTTTTCAATGGCAAAAATCAATGAATATTGTAAATGCACAAACAGTAATATCTCCGCATTGCAAGGTGCAATTCTGAAATTTTTTGCTTTTTCCTGCTAATCCTAGCATGATAAAGAAGATTCAAAGAGAGTGAGATGCCAGCTCCTTTCATTCAGTCAGTAGCTTCAAACATTTCTGGTATATGAAAAACATGTTTTTCAATGGCAAAAATCAATGAATATTGTAAATGCACAAACAGTAATATCTCCACATTGCAAGGTGCAATTCTGAAATTTTTTGCTTTTTCCTGTTAATCCTAGCATGATAAAGAAGATTCAAAGAGAGTGAGATGCCAGCTCCTTTCATTCAATCAGTAGCTTCAAACATTTGTGGTATATGAAAAACATGTTTTTCAATGGCAAAAATCAATGAATATTGTAAATGCACAAACAGTAATATCTCCGCATTGCAAGGTGCAATTCTGAAATTTTTTGCTTTTTCCTGCTAATCCTAGCATGATAAAGAAGATTCAAAGAGAGTGAGATGCCAGCTCCTTTCATTCAGTCAGTAGCTTCAAACATTTCTGGTATATGAAAAACATGTTTTTCAATGGCAAAAATCAATGAATATTGTAAATGCACAAACTAATATCTCCACATTGCACGGTGCAATTCTGAAATTTTTAGCTTTTTCCTGTTAATCCTAGCATGATAAAGAAGATTCAAAGAGAGTGAGATGCCAGCTCCTTTCATTCAGTCAGTAGCTTCAAACATTTCTGGTATATGAAAAACATGTTTTTCAATGGCAAAAATCAATGAATATTGTAAATGCACAAACAGTAATATCTCCACATTGCAAGGTGCAATTCTGAAATTTTTTGCTTTTTCCTGTTAATCCTAGCATGATAAAGATTCAAAGAGAGTGAGATGCCAGCTCCTTTCATTCAGTCAGTAGCTTCAAACATTTCTGGTATATGAAAAACATGTTTTTCAATGGCAAAAATCAATGAATATTGTAAATGCACAAACAGTAATATCTCCACATTGCAAGGTGCAATTCTGAAATTTTTTGCTTTTTCCTGCTAATCCTAGCATGATAAAGAAGATTCAAAGAGAGTGAGATGCCAGCTCCTTTTATTCAGTCAGTAGCTTCAAACATTTCTGGTATATGAAAAACGTTTTTCAATGGCAAAAATCAATGAATATTGTAAATGCACAAACAGTAATATCTCCACATTGCACGGTGCAATTCTGAAATTTTTAGCTTTTTCCTGTTAATCCTAGCATGATAAAGAAGATTCAAAGAGAGTGAGATGCCAGCTCCTTTCATTCAGTCAGTAGCTTCAAACATTTCTGGTATATGAAAAACATGTTTTTCAATGGCAAAAATCAATGAATATTGTAAATGCACAAACAGTAATATCTCCACATTGCAAGGTGCAATTCTGAAATTTTTTGCTTTTTCCTGTTAATCCTAGCATGATAAAGAAGATTCAAAGAGAGTGAGATGCCAGCTCCTTTCATTCAGTCAGTAGCTTCAAACATTTCTGGTATATGAAAAACATGTTTTTCAATGGCAAAAATCAATGAATATTGTAAATGCACAAACAGTAATATCTCCACATTGCAAGGTGCAATTCTGAAATTTTTTGCTTTTTCCTGCTAATCCTAGCATGATAAAGAAGATTCAAAGAGAGTGAGATGCCAGCTCCTTTTATTCAGTCAGTAGCTTCAAACATTTCTGGTATATGAAAAACGTTTTTCAATGGCAAAAATCAATGAATATTGTAAATGCACAAACAGTAATATCTCCACATTGCACGGTGCAATTCTGAAATTTTTAGCTTTTTCCTGTTAATCCTAGCATGATAAAGAAGATTCAAAGAGAGTGAGATGCCAGCTCCTTTCATTCAGTCAGTAGCTTCAAACATTTCTGGTATATGAAAAACATGTTTTTCAATGGCAAAAATCAATGAATATTGTAAATGCACAAACAGTAATATCTCCACATTGCAAAGTGCAATTCTGAAATTTTTTGCTTTTTCCTGCTAATCCTAGCATGATAAAGAAGATTCAAAGAGAGTGAGATGCCAGCTCCTTTCATTCAGTCAGTAGCTTCAAACATTTCTGGTATATGAAAAACATGTTTTTCAATGGCAAAAATCAATGAATATTGTAAATGCACAAACAGTAATATCTCCACATTGCAAGGTGCAATTCTGAAATTTTTTGCTTTTTCCTGCTAATCCTAGCATGATAAAGAAGATTCAAAGAGAGTGAGATGCCAGCTCCTTTCATTCAGTCAGTAGCTTCAAACATTTCTGGTATATGAAAACCATGTTTTTCAATGGCAAAAATCAATGAATATTGTAAATGCACAAACAGTAATATCTCCACATTGCACGGTGCAATTCTGAAATTTGTAGCTTTTTCCTGTTAATCCTAGCATGATAAAGAAGATTCAAAGAGAGTGAGATGCCAGCTCCTTTCATTCAGTCAGTAGCTTCAAACATTTCTGGTATATGAAAAACATGTTTTTCAATGGCAAAAATCAATGAATATTGTAAATGCACAAACAGTAATATCTCCACATTGCAAGGTGCAATTCTGAAATTTTTTGCTTTTTCCTGTTAATCCTAGCATGATAAAGAAGATTCAAAGAGAGTGAGATGCCAGCTCCTTTCATTCAATCAGTAGCTTCAAACATTTCTGGTATATGAAAAACATGTTTTTCAATGGCAAAAATCAATGAATATTGTAAATGCACAAACAGTAATATCTCCGCATTGCAAGGTGCAATTCTGAAATTTTTTGCTTTTTCCTGCTAATCCTAGCATGATAAAGAAGATTCAAAGAGAGTGAGATGCCAGCTCCTTTCATTCAGTCAGTAGCTTCAAACATTTCTGGTATATGAAAAACATGTTTTTCAATGGCAAAAATCAATGAATATTGTAAATGCACAAACAGTAATATCTCCACATTGCACGGTGCAATTCTGAAATTTTTAGCTTTTTCCTGCTAATCCTAGCATGATAAAGAAGATTCAAAGAGAGTGAGATGCCAGCTCCTTTCATTCAGTCAGTAGCTTCAAACATTTCTGGTATATGAAAAACGTTTTTCAATGGCAAAAATCAATGAATATTGTAAATGCACAAACAGTAATATCTCCACATTGCACGGTGCAATTCTGAAATTTTTAGCTTTTTCCTGTTAATCCTAGCATGATAAAGAAGATTCAAAGAGAGTGAGATGCCAGCTCCTTTCATTCAGTCAGTAGCTTCAAACATTTCTGGTATATGAAAAACATGTTTTTCAATGGCAAAAATCAATGAATATTGTAAATGCACAAACAGTAATATCTCCACATTGCACGGTGCAATTCTGAAATTTTTAGCTTTTTCCTGTTAATCCTAGCATGATAAAGAAGATTCAAAGAGAGTGAGATGCCAGCTCCTTTCATTCAGTCAGTAGCTTCAAACATTTCTGGTATATGAAAAACATGTTTTTCAATGGCAAAAATCAATGAATATTGTAAATGCACAAACAGTAATATCTCCACATTGCAAGGTGCAATTCTGAAATTTTTTGCTTTTTCCTGTTAATCCTAGCATGATAAAGAAGATTCAAAGAGAGTGAGATGCCAGCTCCTTTCATTCAGTCAGTAGCTTCAAACATTTCTGGTATATGAAAAACATGTTTTTCAATGGCAAAAATCAATGAATATTGTAAATGCACAAACAGTAATATCTCCGCATTGCAAGGTGCAATTCTGAAATTTTTTGCTTTTTCCTGCTAATCCTAGCATGATAAAGAAGATTCAAAGAGAGTGAGATGCCAGCTCCTTTCATTCAGTCAGTAGCTTCAAACATTTCTGGTATATGAAAACCATGTTTTTCAATGGCAAAAATCAATGAATATTGTAAATGCACAAACAGTAATATCTCCACATTGCACGGTGCAATTCTGAAATTTGTAGCTTTTTCCTGTTAATCCTAGCATGATAAAGAAGATTCAAAGAGAGTGAGATGCCAGCTCCTTTCATTCAGTCAGTAGCTTCAAACATTTCTGGTATATGAAAAACATGTTTTTCAATGGCAAAAATCAATGAATATTGTAAATGCACAAACAGTAATATCTCCACATTGCAAGGTGCAATTCTGAAATTTTTTGCTTTTTCCTGTTAATCCTAGCATGATAAAGAAGATTCAAAGAGAGTGAGATGCCAGCTCCTTTCATTCAATCAGTAGCTTCAAACATTTCTGGTATATGAAAAACATGTTTTTCAATGGCAAAAATCAATGAATATTGTAAATGCACAAACAGTAATATCTCCGCATTGCAAGGTGCAATTCTGAAATTTTTTGCTTTTTCCTGCTAATCCTAGCATGATAAAGAAGATTCAAAGAGAGTGAGATGCCAGCTCCTTTCATTCAGTCAGTAGCTTTAAACATTTCTGGTATATGAAAAACATGTTTTTCAATGGCAAAAATCAATGAATATTGTAAATGCACAAACAGTAATATCTCCACATTGCACGGTGCAATTCTGAAATTTTTAGCTTTTTCCTGCTAATCCTAGCATGATAAAGAAGATTCAAAGAGAGTGAGATGCCAGCTCCTTTCATTCAGTCAGTAGCTTCAAACATTTCTGGTATATGAAAAACGTTTTTCAATGGCAAAAATCAATGAATATTGTAAATGCACAAACAGTAATATCTCCACATTGCACGGTGCAATTCTGAAATTTTTAGCTTTTTCCTGTTAATCCTAGCATGATAAAGAAGATTCAAAGAGAGTGAGATGCCAGCTCCTTTCATTCAGTCAGTAGCTTCAAACATTTCTGGTATATGAAAAACATGTTTTTCAATGGCAAAAATCAATGAATATTGTAAATGCACAAACAGTAATATCTCCACATTGCACGGTGCAATTCTGAAATTTTTAGCTTTTTCCTGTTAATCCTAGCATGATAAAGAAGATTCAAAGAGAGTGAGATGCCAGCTCCTTTCATTCAGTCAGTAGCTTCAAACATTTCTGGTATATGAAAAACATGTTTTTCAATGGCAAAAATCAATGAATATTGTAAATGCACAAACAGTAATATCTCCACATTGCAAGGTGCAATTCTGAAATTTTTTGCTTTTTCCTGTTAATCCTAGCATGATAAAGAAGATTCAAAGAGAGTGAGATGCCAGCTCCTTTCATTCAGTCAGTAGCTTCAAACATTTCTGGTATATGAAAAACATGTTTTTCAATGGCAAAAATCAATGAATATTGTAAATGCACAAACAGTAATATCTCCGCATTGCAAGGTGCAATTCTGAAATTTTTTGCTTTTTCCTGCTAATCCTAGCATGATAAAGAAGATTCAAAGAGAGTGAGATGCCAGCTCCTTTCATTCAGTCAGTAGCTTCAAACATTTCTGGTATATGAAAACCATGTTTTTCAATGGCAAAAATCAATGAATATTGTAAATGCACAAACAGTAATATCTCCACATTGCACGGTGCAATTCTGAAATTTGTAGCTTTTTCCTGTTAATCCTAGCATGATAAAGAAGATTCAAAGAGAGTGAGATGCCAGCTCCTTTCATTCAGTCAGTAGCTTCAAACATTTCTGGTATATGAAAAACATGTTTTTCAATGGCAAAAATCAATGAATATTGTAAATGCACAAACAGTAATATCTCCACATTGCAAGGTGCAATTCTGAAATTTTTTGCTTTTTCCTGTTAATCCTAGCATGATAAAGAAGATTCAAAGAGAGTGAGATGCCAGCTCCTTTCATTCAATCAGTAGCTTCAAACATTTCTGGTATATGAAAAACATGTTTTTCAATGGCAAAAATCAATGAATATTGTAAATGCACAAACAGTAATATCTCCGCATTGCAAGGTGCAATTCTGAAATTTTTTGCTTTTTCCTGCTAATCCTAGCATGATAAAGAAGATTCAAAGAGAGTGAGATGCCAGCTCCTTTCATTCAGTCAGTAGCTTTAAACATTTCTGGTATATGAAAAACATGTTTTTCAATGGCAAAAATCAATGAATATTGTAAATGCACAAACAGTAATATCTCCACATTGCACGGTGCAATTCTGAAATTTTTAGCTTTTTCCTGCTAATCCTAGCATGATAAAGAAGATTCAAAGAGAGTGAGATGCCAGCTCCTTTCATTCAGTCAGTAGCTTCAAACATTTCTGGTATATGAAAAACGTTTTTCAATGGCAAAAATCAATGAATATTGTAAATGCACAAACAGTAATATCTCCACATTGCACGGTGCAATTCTGAAATTTTTAGCTTTTTCCTGTTAATCCTAGCATGATAAAGAAGATTCAAAGAGAGTGAGATGCCAGCTCCTTTCATTCAGTCAGTAGCTTCAAACATTTCTGGTATATGAAAAACATGTTTTTCAATGGCAAAAATCAATGAATATTGTAAATGCACAAACAGTAATATCTCCACATTGCACGGTGCAATTCTGAAATTTTTAGCTTTTTCCTGTTAATCCTAGCATGATAAAGAAGATTCAAAGAGAGTGAGATGCCAGCTCCTTTCATTCAGTCAGTAGCTTCAAACATTTCTGGTATATGAAAAACATGTTTTTCAATGGCAAAAATCAATGAATATTGTAAATGCACAAACAGTAATATCTCCACATTGCAAGGTGCAATTCTGAAATTTTTTGCTTTTTCCTGTTAATCCTAGCATGATAAAGAAGATTCAAAGAGAGTGAGATGCCAGCTCCTTTCATTCAGTCAGTAGCTTCAAACATTTCTGGTATATGAAAAACATGTTTTTCAATGGCAAAAATCAATGAATATTGTAAATGCACAAACAGTAATATCTCCACATTGCAAGGTGCAATTCTGAAATTTTTTGCTTTTTCCTGCTAATCCTAGCATGATAAAGAAGATTCAAAGAGAGTGAGATGCCAGCTCCTTTTATTCAGTCAGTAGCTTCAAACATTTCTGGTATATGAAAAACGTTTTTCAATGGCAAAAATCAATGAATATTGTAAATGCACAAACAGTAATATCTCCACATTGCACGGTGCAATTCTGAAATTTTTAGCTTTTTCCTGTTAGAAAAACGTTTTTCAATGGCAAAAATCAATGAATATTGTAAATGCACAAACAGTAATATCTCCACATTGCAAGGTGCAATTCTGAAATTTTTTGCTTTTTCCTGCTAATCCTAGCATGATAAAGAAGATTCAAAGAGAGTGAGATGCCAGCTCCTTTCATTCAGTCAGTAGCTTCAAACATTTCTGGTATATGAAAAACGTTTTTCAATGGCAAAAATCAATGAATATTGTAAATGCACAAACAGTAATATCTCCACATTGCAAGGTGCAATTCTGAAATTTTTTGCTTTTTCCTGTTAATCCTAGCATGATAAAGAAGATTCAAAGAGAGTGAGATGCCAGCTCCTTTCATTCAGTCAGTAGCTTCAAACATTTCTGGTATATGAAAAACGTTTTTCAATGGCAAAAATCAATGAATATTGTAAATGCACAAACAGTAATATCTCCGCATTGCAAGGTGCAATTCTGAAATTTTTTGCTTTTTCCTGCTAATCCTAGCATGATAAAGAAGATTCAAAGAGAGTGAGATGCCAGCTCCTTTCATTCAGTCAGTAGCTTCAAACATTTCTGGTATATGAAAAACATGTTTTTCAATGGCAAAAATCAATGAATATTGTAAATGCACAAACAGTAATATCTCCACATTGCAAGGTGCAATTCTGAAATTTTTTGCTTTTTCCTGTTAATCCTAGCATGATAAAGAAGATTCAAAGAGAGTGAGATGCCAGCTCCTTTCATTCAATCAGTAGCTTCAAACATTTGTGGTATATGAAAAACATGTTTTTCAATGGCAAAAATCAATGAATATTGTAAATGCACAAACAGTAATATCTCCGCATTGCAAGGTGCAATTCTGAAATTTTTTGCTTTTTCCTGCTAATCCTAGCATGATAAAGAAGATTCAAAGAGAGTGAGATGCCAGCTCCTTTCATTCAGTCAGTAGCTTCAAACATTTCTGGTATATGAAAAACATGTTTTTCAATGGCAAAAATCAATGAATATTGTAAATGCACAAACTAATATCTCCACATTGCACGGTGCAATTCTGAAATTTTTAGCTTTTTCCTGTTAATCCTAGCATGATAAAGAAGATTCAAAGAGAGTGAGATGCCAGCTCCTTTCATTCAGTCAGTAGCTTCAAACATTTCTGGTATATGAAAAACATGTTTTTCAATGGCAAAAATCAATGAATATTGTAAATGCACAAACAGTAATATCTCCACATTGCAAGGTGCAATTCTGAAATTTTTTGCTTTTTCCTGTTAATCCTAGCATGATAAAGAAGATTCAAAGAGAGTGAGATGCCAGCTCCTTTCATTCAGTCAGTAGCTTCAAACATTTCTGGTATATGAAAAACATGTTTTTCAATGGCAAAAATCAATGAATATTGTAAATGCACAAACAGTAATATCTCCACATTGCAAGGTGCAATTCTGAAATTTTTTGCTTTTTCCTGCTAATCCTAGCATGATAAAGAAGATTCAAAGAGAGTGAGATGCCAGCTCCTTTTATTCAGTCAGTAGCTTCAAACATTTCTGGTATATGAAAAACGTTTTTCAATGGCAAAAATCAATGAATATTGTAAATGCACAAACAGTAATATCTCCACATTGCACGGTGCAATTCTGAAATTTTTAGCTTTTTCCTGTTAATCCTAGCATGATAAAGAAGATTCAAAGAGAGTGAGATGCCAGCTCCTTTCATTCAGTCAGTAGCTTCAAACATTTCTGGTATATGAAAAACATGTTTTTCAATGGCAAAAATCAATGAATATTGTAAATGCACAAACAGTAATATCTCCACATTGCAAGGTGCAATTCTGAAATTTTTTGCTTTTTCCTGTTAATCCTAGCATGATAAAGAAGATTCAAAGAGAGTGAGATGCCAGCTCCTTTCATTCAGTCAGTAGCTTCAAACATTTCTGGTATATGAAAAACATGTTTTTCAATGGCAAAAATCAATGAATATTGTAAATGCACAAACAGTAATATCTCCACATTGCAAGGTGCAATTCTGAAATTTTTTGCTTTTTCCTGCTAATCCTAGCATGATAAAGAAGATTCAAAGAGAGTGAGATGCCAGCTCCTTTTATTCAGTCAGTAGCTTCAAACATTTCTGGTATATGAAAAACGTTTTTCAATGGCAAAAATCAATGAATATTGTAAATGCACAAACAGTAATATCTCCACATTGCACGGTGCAATTCTGAAATTTTTAGCTTTTTCCTGTTAATCCTAGCATGATAAAGAAGATTCAAAGAGAGTGAGATGCCAGCTCCTTTCATTCAGTCAGTAGCTTCAAACATTTCTGGTATATGAAAAACATGTTTTTCAATGGCAAAAATCAATGAATATTGTAAATGCACAAACAGTAATATCTCCACATTGCAAAGTGCAATTCTGAAATTTTTTGCTTTTTCCTGCTAATCCTAGCATGATAAAGAAGATTCAAAGAGAGTGAGATGCCAGCTCCTTTTATTCAGTCAGTAGCTTCAAACATTTCTGGTATATGAAAAACGTTTTTCAATGGCAAAAATCAATGAATATTGTAAATGCACAAACAGTAATATCTCCACATTGCACGGTGCAATTCTGAAATTTTTAGCTTTTTCCTGTTAATCCTAGCATGATAAAGAAGATTCAAAGAGAGTGAGATGCCAGCTCCTTTCATTCAGTCAGTAGCTTCAAACATTTCTGGTATATGAAAAACATGTTTTTCAATGGCAAAAATCAATGAATATTGTAAATGCACAAACAGTAATATCTCCACATTGCAAGGTGCAATTCTGAAATTTTTTGCTTTTTCCTGCTAATCCTAGCATGATAAAGAAGATTCAAAGAGAGTGAGATGCCAGCTCCTTTTATTCAGTCAGTAGCTTCAAACATTTCTGGTATATGAAAAACGTTTTTCAATGGCAAAAATCAATGAATATTGTAAATGCACAAACAGTAATATCTCCACATTGCACGGTGCAATTCTGAAATTTTTAGCTTTTTCCTGTTAGAAAAACGTTTTTCAATGGCAAAAATCAATGAATATTGTAAATGCACAAACAGTAATATCTCCACATTGCAAGGTGCAATTCTGAAATTTTTTGCTTTTTCCTGCTAATCCTAGCATGACAAAGAAGATTCAAAGAGAGTGAGATGCCAGCTCCTTTCATTCAGTCAGTAGCTTCAAACATTTCTGGTATATGAAAAACGTTTTTCAATGGCAAAAATCAATGAATATTGTAAATGCACAAACAGTAATATCTCCACATTGCAAGGTGCAATTCTGAAATTTTTTGCTTTTTCCTGTTAATCCTAGCATGATAAAGAAGATTCAAAGAGAGTGAGATGCCAGCTCCTTTCATTCAGTCAGTAGCTTCAAACATTTCTGGTATATGAAAAACGTTTTTCAATGGCAAAAATCAATGAATATTGTAAATGCACAAACAGTAATATCTCCGCATTGCAAGGTGCAATTCTGAAATTTTTTGCTTTTTCCTGCTAATCCTAGCATGATAAAGAAGATTCAAAGAGAGTGAGATGCCAGCTCCTTTCATTCAGTCAGTAGCTTCAAACATTTCTGGTATATGAAAAACATGTTTTTCAATGGCAAAAATCAATGAATATTGTAAATGCACAAACAGTAATATCTCCACATTGCAAGGTGCAATTCTGAAATTTTTTGCTTTTTCCTGTTAATCCTAGCATGATAAAGAAGATTCAAAGAGAGTGAGATGCCAGCTCCTTTCATTCAATCAGTAGCTTCAAACATTTGTGGTATATGAAAAACATGTTTTTCAATGGCAAAAATCAATGAATATTGTAAATGCACAAACAGTAATATCTCCGCATTGCAAGGTGCAATTCTGAAATTTTTTGCTTTTTCCTGCTAATCCTAGCATGATAAAGAAGATTCAAAGAGAGTGAGATGCCAGCTCCTTTCATTCAGTCAGTAGCTTCAAACATTTCTGGTATATGAAAAACATGTTTTTCAATGGCAAAAATCAATGAATATTGTAAATGCACAAACTAATATCTCCACATTGCACGGTGCAATTCTGAAATTTTTAGCTTTTTCCTGTTAATCCTAGCATGATAAAGAAGATTCAAAGAGAGTGAGATGCCAGCTCCTTTCATTCAGTCAGTAGCTTCAAACATTTCTGGTATATGAAAAACATGTTTTTCAATGGCAAAAATCAATGAATATTGTAAATGCACAAACAGTAATATCTCCACATTGCAAGGTGCAATTCTGAAATTTTTTGCTTTTTCCTGTTAATCCTAGCATGATAAAGAAGATTCAAAGAGAGTGAGATGCCAGCTCCTTTCATTCAGTCAGTAGCTTCAAACATTTCTGGTATATGAAAAACATGTTTTTCAATGGCAAAAATCAATGAATATTGTAAATGCACAAACAGTAATATCTCCACATTGCAAGGTGCAATTCTGAAATTTTTTGCTTTTTCCTGCTAATCCTAGCATGATAAAGAAGATTCAAAGAGAGTGAGATGCCAGCTCCTTTTATTCAGTCAGTAGCTTCAAACATTTCTGGTATATGAAAAACGTTTTTCAATGGCAAAAATCAATGAATATTGTAAATGCACAAACAGTAATATCTCCACATTGCACGGTGCAATTCTGAAATTTTTAGCTTTTTCCTGTTAATCCTAGCATGATAAAGAAGATTCAAAGAGAGTGAGATGCCAGCTCCTTTCATTCAGTCAGTAGCTTCAAACATTTCTGGTATATGAAAAACATGTTTTTCAATGGCAAAAATCAATGAATATTGTAAATGCACAAACAGTAATATCTCCACATTGCAAGGTGCAATTCTGAAATTTTTTGCTTTTTCCTGTTAATCCTAGCATGATAAAGAAGATTCAAAGAGAGTGAGATGCCAGCTCCTTTCATTCAGTCAGTAGCTTCAAACATTTCTGGTATATGAAAAACATGTTTTTCAATGGCAAAAATCAATGAATATTGTAAATGCACAAACAGTAATATCTCCACATTGCAAGGTGCAATTCTGAAATTTTTTGCTTTTTCCTGCTAATCCTAGCATGATAAAGAAGATTCAAAGAGAGTGAGATGCCAGCTCCTTTTATTCAGTCAGTAGCTTCAAACATTTCTGGTATATGAAAAACGTTTTTCAATGGCAAAAATCAATGAATATTGTAAATGCACAAACAGTAATATCTCCACATTGCACGGTGCAATTCTGAAATTTTTAGCTTTTTCCTGTTAATCCTAGCATGATAAAGAAGATTCAAAGAGAGTGAGATGCCAGCTCCTTTCATTCAGTCAGTAGCTTCAAACATTTCTGGTATATGAAAAACATGTTTTTCAATGGCAAAAATCAATGAATATTGTAAATGCACAAACAGTAATATCTCCACATTGCAAAGTGCAATTCTGAAATTTTTTGCTTTTTCCTGCTAATCCTAGCATGATAAAGAAGATTCAAAGAGAGTGAGATGCCAGCTCCTTTTATTCAGTCAGTAGTTTCAAACATTTCTGGTATATGAAAAACGTTTTTCAATGGCAAAAATCAATGAATATTGTAAATGCACAAACAGTAATATCTCCACATTGCACGGTGCAATTCTGAAATTTTTAGCTTTTTCCTGTTAATCCTAGCATGATAAAGAAGATTCAAAGAGAGTGAGATGCCAGCTCCTTTCATTCAGTCAGTAGCTTCAAACATTTCTGGTATATGAAAAACATGTTTTTCAATGGCAAAAATCAATGAATATTGTAAATGCACAAACAGTAATATCTCCACATTGCAAAGTGCAATTCTGAAATTTTTTGCTTTTTCCTGCTAATCCTAGCATGATAAAGAAGATTCAAAGAGAGTGAGATGCCAGCTCCTTTCATTCAGTCAGTAGCTTCAAACATTTCTGGTATATGAAAAACATGTTTTTCAATGGCAAAAATCAATGAATATTGTAAATGCACAAACAGTAATATCTCCACATTGCAAAGTGCAATTCTGAAATTTTTTGCTTTTTCCTGCTAATCCTAGCATGATAAAGAAGATTCAAAGAGAGTGAGATGCCAGCTCCTTTTATTCAGTCAGTAGCTTCAAACATTTCTGGTATATGAAAAACGTTTTTCAATGGCAAAAATCAATGAATATTGTAAATGCACAAACAGTAATATCTCCACATTGCACGGTGCAATTCTGAAATTTTTAGCTTTTTCCTGTTAATCCTAGCATGATAAAGAAGATTCAAAGAGAGTGAGATGCCAGCTCCTTTCATTCAGTCAGTAGCTTCAAACATTTCTGGTATATGAAAAACATGTTTTTCAATGGCAAAAATCAATGAATATTGTAAATGCACAAACAGTAATATCTCCACATTGCAAAGTGCAATTCTGAAATTTTTTGCTTTTTCCTGCTAATCCTAGCATGATAAAGAAGATTCAAAGAGAGTGAGATGCCAGCTCCTTTCATTCAGTCAGTAGCTTCAAACATTTCTGGTATATGAAAAACATGTTTTTCAATGGCAAAAATCAATGAATATTGTAAAAGCACAAACAGTAATATCTCCACATTGCACGGTGCAATTCTGAAATTTTTAGCTTTTTCCTGTTAATCCTAGCATGATAAAGAAGATTCAAAGAGAGTGAGATGCCAGCTCCTTTCATTCAGTCAGTAGCTTCAAACATTTCTGGTATATGAAAAACATGTTTTTCAATGGCAAAAATCAATGAATATTGTAAATGCACAAACAGTAATATCTCCACATTGCAAAGTGCAATTCTGAAATTTTTTGCTTTTTCCTGCTAATCCTAGCATGATAAAGAAGATTCAAAGAGAGTGAGATGCCAGCTCCTTTCATTCAGTCAGTAGCTTCAAACATTTCTGGTATATGAAAAACATGTTTTTCAATGGCAAAAATCAATGAATATTGTAAAAGCACAAACAGTAATATCTCCACATTGCACGGTGCAATTCTGAAATTTTTAGATTTTTCCTGTTAATCCTAGCATGATAAAGAAGATTCAAAGAGAGTGAGATGCCAGCTCCTTTCATTCAATCAGTAGCTTCAAACATTTCTGGTATATGAAAAACATGTTTTTCAATGGCAAAAATCAATGAATATTGTAAATGCACAAACAGTAATATCTCCGCATTGCAAGGTGCAATTCTGAAATTTTTTGCTTTTTCCTGCTAATCCTAGCATGATAAAGAAGATTCAAAGAGAGTGAGATGCCAGCTCCTTTCATTCAGTCAGTAGCTTTAAACATTTCTGGTATATGAAAAACATGTTTTTCAATGGCAAAAATCAATGAATATTGTAAATGCACAAACAGTAATATCTCCACATTGCACGGTGCAATTCTGAAATTTTTAGCTTTTTCCTGCTAATCCTAGCATGATAAAGAAGATTCAAAGAGAGTGAGATGCCAGCTCCTTTCATTCAGTCAGTAGCTTCAAACATTTCTGGTATATGAAAAACGTTTTTCAATGGCAAAAATCAATGAATATTGTAAATGCACAAACAGTAATATCTCCACATTGCACGGTGCAATTCTGAAATTTTTAGCTTTTTCCTGTTAATCCTAGCATGATAAAGAAGATTCAAAGAGAGTGAGATGCCAGCTCCTTTCATTCAGTCAGTAGCTTCAAACATTTCTGGTATATGAAAAACATGTTTTTCAATGGCAAAAATCAATGAATATTGTAAATGCACAAACAGTAATATCTCCACATTGCACGGTGCAATTCTGAAATTTTTAGCTTTTTCCTGTTAATCCTAGCATGATAAAGAAGATTCAAAGAGAGTGAGATGCCAGCTCCTTTCATTCAGTCAGTAGCTTCAAACATTTCTGGTATATGAAAAACATGTTTTTCAATGGCAAAAATCAATGAATATTGTAAATGCACAAACAGTAATATCTCCACATTGCAAGGTGCAATTCTGAAATTTTTTGCTTTTTCCTGTTAATCCTAGCATGATAAAGAAGATTCAAAGAGAGTGAGATGCCAGCTCCTTTCATTCAGTCAGTAGCTTCAAACATTTCTGGTATATGAAAAACATGTTTTTCAATGGCAAAAATCAATGAATATTGTAAATGCACAAACAGTAATATCTCCGCATTGCAAGGTGCAATTCTGAAATTTTTTGCTTTTTCCTGCTAATCCTAGCATGATAAAGAAGATTCAAAGAGAGTGAGATGCCAGCTCCTTTCATTCAGTCAGTAGCTTCAAACATTTCTGGTATATGAAAACCATGTTTTTCAATGGCAAAAATCAATGAATATTGTAAATGCACAAACAGTAATATCTCCACATTGCACGGTGCAATTCTGAAATTTGTAGCTTTTTCCTGTTAATCCTAGCATGATAAAGAAGATTCAAAGAGAGTGAGATGCCAGCTCCTTTCATTCAGTCAGTAGCTTCAAACATTTCTGGTATATGAAAAACATGTTTTTCAATGGCAAAAATCAATGAATATTGTAAATGCACAAACAGTAATATCTCCACATTGCAAGGTGCAATTCTGAAATTTTTTGCTTTTTCCTGTTAATCCTAGCATGATAAAGAAGATTCAAAGAGAGTGAGATGCCAGCTCCTTTCATTCAATCAGTAGCTTCAAACATTTCTGGTATATGAAAAACATGTTTTTCAATGGCAAAAATCAATGAATATTGTAAATGCACAAACAGTAATATCTCCGCATTGCAAGGTGCAATTCTGAAATTTTTTGCTTTTTCCTGCTAATCCTAGCATGATAAAGAAGATTCAAAGAGAGTGAGATGCCAGCTCCTTTCATTCAGTCAGTAGCTTTAAACATTTCTGGTATATGAAAAACATGTTTTTCAATGGCAAAAATCAATGAATATTGTAAATGCACAAACAGTAATATCTCCACATTGCACGGTGCAATTCTGAAATTTTTAGCTTTTTCCTGCTAATCCTAGCATGATAAAGAAGATTCAAAGAGAGTGAGATGCCAGCTCCTTTCATTCAGTCAGTAGCTTCAAACATTTCTGGTATATGAAAAACGTTTTTCAATGGCAAAAATCAATGAATATTGTAAATGCACAAACAGTAATATCTCCACATTGCACGGTGCAATTCTGAAATTTTTAGCTTTTTCCTGTTAATCCTAGCATGATAAAGAAGATTCAAAGAGAGTGAGATGCCAGCTCCTTTCATTCAGTCAGTAGCTTCAAACATTTCTGGTATATGAAAAACATGTTTTTCAATGGCAAAAATCAATGAATATTGTAAATGCACAAACAGTAATATCTCCACATTGCACGGTGCAATTCTGAAATTTTTAGCTTTTTCCTGTTAATCCTAGCATGATAAAGAAGATTCAAAGAGAGTGAGATGCCAGCTCCTTTCATTCAGTCAGTAGCTTCAAACATTTCTGGTATATGAAAAACATGTTTTTCAATGGCAAAAATCAATGAATATTGTAAATGCACAAACAGTAATATCTCCACATTGCAAGGTGCAATTCTGAAATTTTTTGCTTTTTCCTGTTAATCCTAGCATGATAAAGAAGATTCAAAGAGAGTGAGATGCCAGCTCCTTTCATTCAGTCAGTAGCTTCAAACATTTCTGGTATATGAAAAACATGTTTTTCAATGGCAAAAATCAATGAATATTGTAAATGCACAAACAGTAATATCTCCACATTGCAAGGTGCAATTCTGAAATTTTTTGCTTTTTCCTGCTAATCCTAGCATGATAAAGAAGATTCAAAGAGAGTGAGATGCCAGCTCCTTTTATTCAGTCAGTAGCTTCAAACATTTCTGGTATATGAAAAACGTTTTTCAATGGCAAAAATCAATGAATATTGTAAATGCACAAACAGTAATATCTCCACATTGCACGGTGCAATTCTGAAATTTTTAGCTTTTTCCTGTTAGAAAAACGTTTTTCAATGGCAAAAATCAATGAATATTGTAAATGCACAAACAGTAATATCTCCACATTGCAAGGTGCAATTCTGAAATTTTTTGCTTTTTCCTGCTAATCCTAGCATGATAAAGAAGATTCAAAGAGAGTGAGATGCCAGCTCCTTTCATTCAGTCAGTAGCTTCAAACATTTCTGGTATATGAAAAACGTTTTTCAATGGCAAAAATCAATGAATATTGTAAATGCACAAACAGTAATATCTCCACATTGCAAGGTGCAATTCTGAAATTTTTTGCTTTTTCCTGTTAATCCTAGCATGATAAAGAAGATTCAAAGAGAGTGAGATGCCAGCTCCTTTCATTCAGTCAGTAGCTTCAAACATTTCTGGTATATGAAAAACGTTTTTCAATGGCAAAAATCAATGAATATTGTAAATGCACAAACAGTAATATCTCCGCATTGCAAGGTGCAATTCTGAAATTTTTTGCTTTTTCCTGCTAATCCTAGCATGATAAAGAAGATTCAAAGAGAGTGAGATGCCAGCTCCTTTCATTCAGTCAGTAGCTTCAAACATTTCTGGTATATGAAAAACATGTTTTTCAATGGCAAAAATCAATGAATATTGTAAATGCACAAACAGTAATATCTCCACATTGCAAGGTGCAATTCTGAAATTTTTTGCTTTTTCCTGTTAATCCTAGCATGATAAAGAAGATTCAAAGAGAGTGAGATGCCAGCTCCTTTCATTCAATCAGTAGCTTCAAACATTTGTGGTATATGAAAAACATGTTTTTCAATGGCAAAAATCAATGAATATTGTAAATGCACAAACAGTAATATCTCCGCATTGCAAGGTGCAATTCTGAAATTTTTTGCTTTTTCCTGCTAATCCTAGCATGATAAAGAAGATTCAAAGAGAGTGAGATGCCAGCTCCTTTCATTCAGTCAGTAGCTTCAAACATTTCTGGTATATGAAAAACATGTTTTTCAATGGCAAAAATCAATGAATATTGTAAATGCACAAACTAATATCTCCACATTGCACGGTGCAATTCTGAAATTTTTAGCTTTTTCCTGTTAATCCTAGCATGATAAAGAAGATTCAAAGAGAGTGAGATGCCAGCTCCTTTCATTCAGTCAGTAGCTTCAAACATTTCTGGTATATGAAAAACATGTTTTTCAATGGCAAAAATCAATGAATATTGTAAATGCACAAACAGTAATATCTCCACATTGCACGGTGCAATTCTGAAATTTTTAGCTTTTTCCTGTTAATCCTAGCATGATAAAGAAGATTCAAAGAGAGTGAGATGCCAGCTCCTTTCATTCAGTCAGTAGCTTCAAACATTTCTGGTATATGAAAAACATGTTTTTCAATGGCAAAAATCAATGAATATTGTAAATGCACAAACAGTAATATCTCCACATTGCAAGGTGCAATTCTGAAATTTTTTGCTTTTTCCTGTTAATCCTAGCATGATAAAGAAGATTCAAAGAGAGTGAGATGCCAGCTCCTTTCATTCAGTCAGTAGCTTCAAACATTTCTGGTATATGAAAAACATGTTTTTCAATGGCAAAAATCAATGAATATTGTAAATGCACAAACAGTAATATCTCCGCATTGCAAGGTGCAATTCTGAAATTTTTTGCTTTTTCCTGCTAATCCTAGCATGATAAAGAAGATTCAAAGAGAGTGAGATGCCAGCTCCTTTCATTCAGTCAGTAGCTTCAAACATTTCTGGTATATGAAAACCATGTTTTTCAATGGCAAAAATCAATGAATATTGTAAATGCACAAACAGTAATATCTCCACATTGCACGGTGCAATTCTGAAATTTGTAGCTTTTTCCTGTTAATCCTAGCATGATAAAGAAGATTCAAAGAGAGTGAGATGCCAGCTCCTTTCATTCAGTCAGTAGCTTCAAACATTTCTGGTATATGAAAAACATGTTTTTCAATGGCAAAAATCAATGAATATTGTAAATGCACAAACAGTAATATCTCCACATTGCAAGGTGCAATTCTGAAATTTTTTGCTTTTTCCTGTTAATCCTAGCATGATAAAGAAGATTCAAAGAGAGTGAGATGCCAGCTCCTTTCATTCAATCAGTAGCTTCAAACATTTCTGGTATATGAAAAACATGTTTTTCAATGGCAAAAATCAATGAATATTGTAAATGCACAAACAGTAATATCTCCGCATTGCAAGGTGCAATTCTGAAATTTTTTGCTTTTTCCTGCTAATCCTAGCATGATAAAGAAGATTCAAAGAGAGTGAGATGCCAGCTCCTTTCATTCAGTCAGTAGCTTTAAACATTTCTGGTATATGAAAAACATGTTTTTCAATGGCAAAAATCAATGAATATTGTAAATGCACAAACAGTAATATCTCCACATTGCACGGTGCAATTCTGAAATTTTTAGCTTTTTCCTGCTAATCCTAGCATGATAAAGAAGATTCAAAGAGAGTGAGATGCCAGCTCCTTTCATTCAGTCAGTAGCTTCAAACATTTCTGGTATATGAAAAACGTTTTTCAATGGCAAAAATCAATGAATATTGTAAATGCACAAACAGTAATATCTCCACATTGCACGGTGCAATTCTGAAATTTTTAGCTTTTTCCTGTTAATCCTAGCATGATAAAGAAGATTCAAAGAGAGTGAGATGCCAGCTCCTTTCATTCAGTCAGTAGCTTCAAACATTTCTGGTATATGAAAAACATGTTTTTCAATGGCAAAAATCAATGAATATTGTAAATGCACAAACAGTAATATCTCCACATTGCACGGTGCAATTCTGAAATTTTTAGCTTTTTCCTGTTAATCCTAGCATGATAAAGAAGATTCAAAGAGAGTGAGATGCCAGCTCCTTTCATTCAGTCAGTAGCTTCAAACATTTCTGGTATATGAAAAACATGTTTTTCAATGGCAAAAATCAATGAATATTGTAAATGCACAAACAGTAATATCTCCACATTGCAAGGTGCAATTCTGAAATTTTTTGCTTTTTCCTGTTAATCCTAGCATGATAAAGAAGATTCAAAGAGAGTGAGATGCCAGCTCCTTTCATTCAGTCAGTAGCTTCAAACATTTCTGGTATATGAAAAACATGTTTTTCAATGGCAAAAATCAATGAATATTGTAAATGCACAAACAGTAATATCTCCACATTGCAAGGTGCAATTCTGAAATTTTTTGCTTTTTCCTGCTAATCCTAGCATGATAAAGAAGATTCAAAGAGAGTGAGATGCCAGCTCCTTTTATTCAGTCAGTAGCTTCAAACATTTCTGGTATATGAAAAACGTTTTTCAATGGCAAAAATCAATGAATATTGTAAATGCACAAACAGTAATATCTCCACATTGCACGGTGCAATTCTGAAATTTTTAGCTTTTTCCTGTTAGAAAAACGTTTTTCAATGGCAAAAATCAATGAATATTGTAAATGCACAAACAGTAATATCTCCACATTGCAAGGTGCAATTCTGAAATTTTTTGCTTTTTCCTGCTAATCCTAGCATGATAAAGAAGATTCAAAGAGAGTGAGATGCCAGCTCCTTTCATTCAGTCAGTAGCTTCAAACATTTCTGGTATATGAAAAACGTTTTTCAATGGCAAAAATCAATGAATATTGTAAATGCACAAACAGTAATATCTCCACATTGCAAGGTGCAATTCTGAAATTTTTTGCTTTTTCCTGTTAATCCTAGCATGATAAAGAAGATTCAAAGAGAGTGAGATGCCAGCTCCTTTCATTCAGTCAGTAGCTTCAAACATTTCTGGTATATGAAAAACGTTTTTCAATGGCAAAAATCAATGAATATTGTAAATGCACAAACAGTAATATCTCCGCATTGCAAGGTGCAATTCTGAAATTTTTTGCTTTTTCCTGCTAATCCTAGCATGATAAAGAAGATTCAAAGAGAGTGAGATGCCAGCTCCTTTCATTCAGTCAGTAGCTTCAAACATTTCTGGTATATGAAAAACATGTTTTTCAATGGCAAAAATCAATGAATATTGTAAATGCACAAACAGTAATATCTCCACATTGCAAGGTGCAATTCTGAAATTTTTTGCTTTTTCCTGTTAATCCTAGCATGATAAAGAAGATTCAAAGAGAGTGAGATGCCAGCTCCTTTCATTCAATCAGTAGCTTCAAACATTTGTGGTATATGAAAAACATGTTTTTCAATGGCAAAAATCAATGAATATTGTAAATGCACAAACAGTAATATCTCCGCATTGCAAGGTGCAATTCTGAAATTTTTTGCTTTTTCCTGCTAATCCTAGCATGATAAAGAAGATTCAAAGAGAGTGAGATGCCAGCTCCTTTCATTCAGTCAGTAGCTTCAAACATTTCTGGTATATGAAAAACATGTTTTTCAATGGCAAAAATCAATGAATATTGTAAATGCACAAACTAATATCTCCACATTGCACGGTGCAATTCTGAAATTTTTAGCTTTTTCCTGTTAATCCTAGCATGATAAAGAAGATTCAAAGAGAGTGAGATGCCAGCTCCTTTCATTCAGTCAGTAGCTTCAAACATTTCTGGTATATGAAAAACATGTTTTTCAATGGCAAAAATCAATGAATATTGTAAATGCACAAACAGTAATATCTCCACATTGCAAGGTGCAATTCTGAAATTTTTTGCTTTTTCCTGTTAATCCTAGCATGATAAAGAAGATTCAAAGAGAGTGAGATGCCAGCTCCTTTCATTCAGTCAGTAGCTTCAAACATTTCTGGTATATGAAAAACATGTTTTTCAATGGCAAAAATCAATGAATATTGTAAATGCACAAACAGTAATATCTCCACATTGCAAGGTGCAATTCTGAAATTTTTTGCTTTTTCCTGCTAATCCTAGCATGATAAAGAAGATTCAAAGAGAGTGAGATGCCAGCTCCTTTCATTCAGTCAGTAGCTTCAAACATTTCTGGTATATGAAAAACATGTTTTTCAATGGCAAAAATCAATGAATATTGTAAATGCACAAACAGTAATATCTCCACATTGCAAGGTGCAATTCTGAAATTTTTTGCTTTTTCCTGTTAATCCTAGCATGATAAAGAAGATTCAAAGAGAGTGAGATGCCAGCTCCTTTCATTCAGTCAGTAGCTTCAAACATTTCTGGTATATGAAAAACATGTTTTTCAATGGCAAAAATCAATGAATATTGTAAATGCACAAACAGTAATATCTCCACATTGCAAGGTGCAATTCTGAAATTTTTTGCTTTTTCCTGCTAATCCTAGCATGATAAAGAAGATTCAAAGAGAGTGAGATGCCAGCTCCTTTTATTCAGTCAGTAGCTTCAAACATTTCTGGTATATGAAAAACGTTTTTCAATGGCAAAAATCAATGAATATTGTAAATGCACAAACAGTAATATCTCCACATTGCACGGTGCAATTCTGAAATTTTTAGCTTTTTCCTGTTAATCCTAGCATGATAAAGAAGATTCAAAGAGAGTGAGATGCCAGCTCCTTTCATTCAGTCAGTAGCTTCAAACATTTCTGGTATATGAAAAACATGTTTTTCAATGGCAAAAATCAATGAATATTGTAAATGCACAAACAGTAATATCTCCACATTGCAAAGTGCAATTCTGAAATTTTTTGCTTTTTCCTGCTAATCCTAGCATGATAAAGAAGATTCAAAGAGAGTGAGATGCCAGCTCCTTTTATTCAGTCAGTAGCTTCAAACATTTCTGGTATATGAAAAACGTTTTTCAATGGCAAAAATCAATGAATATTGTAAATGCACAAACAGTAATATCTCCACATTGCACGGTGCAATTCTGAAATTTTTAGCTTTTTCCTGTTAATCCTAGCATGATAAAGAAGATTCAAAGAGAGTGAGATGCCAGCTCCTTTCATTCAGTCAGTAGCTTCAAACATTTCTGGTATATGAAAAACATGTTTTTCAATGGCAAAAATCAATGAATATTGTAAATGCACAAACAGTAATATCTCCACATTGCAAGGTGCAATTCTGAAATTTTTTGCTTTTTCCTGCTAATCCTAGCATGATAAAGAAGATTCAAAGAGAGTGAGATGCCAGCTCCTTTTATTCAGTCAGTAGCTTCAAACATTTCTGGTATATGAAAAACGTTTTTCAATGGCAAAAATCAATGAATATTGTAAATGCACAAACAGTAATATCTCCACATTGCACGGTGCAATTCTGAAATTTTTAGCTTTTTCCTGTTAGAAAAACGTTTTTCAATGGCAAAAATCAATGAATATTGTAAATGCACAAACAGTAATATCTCCACATTGCAAGGTGCAATTCTGAAATTTTTTGCTTTTTCCTGCTAATCCTAGCATGATAAAGAAGATTCAAAGAGAGTGAGATGCCAGCTCCTTTCATTCAGTCAGTAGCTTCAAACATTTCTGGTATATGAAAAACGTTTTTCAATGGCAAAAATCAATGAATATTGTAAATGCACAAACAGTAATATCTCCACATTGCAAGGTGCAATTCTGAAATTTTTTGCTTTTTCCTGTTAATCCTAGCATGATAAAGAAGATTCAAAGAGAGTGAGATGCCAGCTCCTTTCATTCAGTCAGTAGCTTCAAACATTTCTGGTATATGAAAAACGTTTTTCAATGGCAAAAATCAATGAATATTGTAAATGCACAAACAGTAATATCTCCGCATTGCAAGGTGCAATTCTGAAATTTTTTGCTTTTTCCTGCTAATCCTAGCATGATAAAGAAGATTCAAAGAGAGTGAGATGCCAGCTCCTTTCATTCAGTCAGTAGCTTCAAACATTTCTGGTATATGAAAAACATGTTTTTCAATGGCAAAAATCAATGAATATTGTAAATGCACAAACAGTAATATCTCCACATTGCAAGGTGCAATTCTGAAATTTTTTGCTTTTTCCTGTTAATCCTAGCATGATAAAGAAGATTCAAAGAGAGTGAGATGCCAGCTCCTTTCATTCAATCAGTAGCTTCAAACATTTGTGGTATATGAAAAACATGTTTTTCAATGGCAAAAATCAATGAATATTGTAAATGCACAAACAGTAATATCTCCGCATTGCAAGGTGCAATTCTGAAATTTTTTGCTTTTTCCTGCTAATCCTAGCATGATAAAGAAGATTCAAAGAGAGTGAGATGCCAGCTCCTTTCATTCAGTCAGTAGCTTCAAACATTTCTGGTATATGAAAAACATGTTTTTCAATGGCAAAAATCAATGAATATTGTAAATGCACAAACTAATATCTCCACATTGCACGGTGCAATTCTGAAATTTTTAGCTTTTTCCTGTTAATCCTAGCATGATAAAGAAGATTCAAAGAGAGTGAGATGCCAGCTCCTTTCATTCAGTCAGTAGCTTCAAACATTTCTGGTATATGAAAAACATGTTTTTCAATGGCAAAAATCAATGAATATTGTAAATGCACAAACAGTAATATCTCCACATTGCAAGGTGCAATTCTGAAATTTTTTGCTTTTTCCTGTTAATCCTAGCATGATAAAGAAGATTCAAAGAGAGTGAGATGCCAGCTCCTTTCATTCAGTCAGTAGCTTCAAACATTTCTGGTATATGAAAAACATGTTTTTCAATGGCAAAAATCAATGAATATTGTAAATGCACAAACAGTAATATCTCCACATTGCAAGGTGCAATTCTGAAATTTTTTGCTTTTTCCTGCTAATCCTAGCATGATAAAGAAGATTCAAAGAGAGTGAGATGCCAGCTCCTTTTATTCAGTCAGTAGCTTCAAACATTTCTGGTATATGAAAAACGTTTTTCAATGGCAAAAATCAATGAATATTGTAAATGCACAAACAGTAATATCTCCACATTGCACGGTGCAATTCTGAAATTTTTAGCTTTTTCCTGTTAATCCTAGCATGATAAAGAAGATTCAAAGAGAGTGAGATGCCAGCTCCTTTCATTCAGTCAGTAGCTTCAAACATTTCTGGTATATGAAAAACATGTTTTTCAATGGCAAAAATCAATGAATATTGTAAATGCACAAACAGTAATATCTCCACATTGCAAGGTGCAATTCTGAAATTTTTTGCTTTTTCCTGTTAATCCTAGCATGATAAAGAAGATTCAAAGAGAGTGAGATGCCAGCTCCTTTCATTCAGTCAGTAGCTTCAAACATTTCTGGTATATGAAAAACATGTTTTTCAATGGCAAAAATCAATGAATATTGTAAATGCACAAACAGTAATATCTCCATATTGCAAGGTGCAATTCTGAAATTTTTTGCTTTTTCCTGCTAATCCTAGCATGATAAAGAAGATTCAAAGAGAGTGAGATGCCAGCTCCTTTTATTCAGTCAGTAGCTTCAAACATTTCTGGTATATGAAAAACGTTTTTCAATGGCAAAAATCAATGAATATTGTAAATGCACAAACAGTAATATCTCCACATTGCACGGTGCAATTCTGAAATTTTTAGCTTTTTCCTGTTAATCCTAGCATGATAAAGAAGATTCAAAGAGAGTGAGATGCCAGCTCCTTTCATTCAGTCAGTAGCTTCAAACATTTCTGGTATATGAAAAACATGTTTTTCAATGGCAAAAATCAATGAATATTGTAAATGCACAAACAGTAATATCTCCACATTGCAAAGTGCAATTCTGAAATTTTTTGCTTTTTCCTGCTAATCCTAGCATGATAAAGAAGATTCAAAGAGAGTGAGATGCCAGCTCCTTTTATTCAGTCAGTAGCTTCAAACATTTCTGGTATATGAAAAACGTTTTTCAATGGCAAAAATCAATGAATATTGTAAATGCACAAACAGTAATATCTCCACATTGCACGGTGCAATTCTGAAATTTTTAGCTTTTTCCTGTTAATCCTAGCATGATAAAGAAGATTCAAAGAGAGTGAGATGCCAGCTCCTTTCATTCAGTCAGTAGCTTCAAACATTTCTGGTATATGAAAAACATGTTTTTCAATGGCAAAAATCAATGAATATTGTAAATGCACAAACAGTAATATCTCCACATTGCAAAGTGCAATTCTGAAATTTTTTGCTTTTTCCTGCTAATCCTAGCATGATAAAGAAGATTCAAAGAGAGTGAGATGCCAGCTCCTTTCATTCAGTCAGTAGCTTCAAACATTTCTGGTATATGAAAAACATGTTTTTCAATGGCAAAAATCAATGAATATTGTAAATGCACAAACAGTAATATCTCCACATTGCAAAGTGCAATTCTGAAATTTTTTGCTTTTTCCTGCTAATCCTAGCATGATAAAGAAGATTCAAAGAGAGTGAGATGCCAGCTCCTTTTATTCAGTCAGTAGCTTCAAACATTTCTGGTATATGAAAAACGTTTTTCAATGGCAAAAATCAATGAATATTGTAAATGCACAAACAGTAATATCTCCACATTGCACGGTGCAATTCTGAAATTTTTAGCTTTTTCCTGTTAATCCTAGCATGATAAAGAAGATTCAAAGAGAGTGAGATGATCTTTGGTGATTCATTTATTCTCAGTTTGTAAGAATACATTGGCTTTTTATTGGAGAAAGTCACATGTCCCCACTTTGGAGGACTTAGTTGATAAGATGAATCTCCATAGAATATTTGAACTCAGATTTGCCCTTATTAACAATAATTTACTTAAATTTTCTAAGAAGTGGGATATTTGGTCCATTAGGTTCCCTCAACCATCTCATAATGCTGGAATATCTTAATAGGTGTTACATGTTTAGCTTATTAATATGTTTAATTTTGCTAATATGATAGTGGTGTGTGTTTAATTGTTCAAGTTATCTATTATCGTGTTTATTATTTGACGAACAAATTTCTCCCACCTTCCCTGATTATTCCATTTCCGTTTGTACCCTTTCCCTTCCCCTTCCTCGGAATTACCCCTTCCCACGAATATTCTTATTTCACTACTTTATGCTACGATCGTTATTCCCCTGTTAAACTGTTTATTAAAAATAAAAAAAATATGGTAAAACAAAGAGAGTGAGATGCCAGCTCCTTTCATTCAGTCAGTAGCTTCAAACATTTCTGGTATATGAAAAACATGTTTTTCAATGGCAAAAATCAATGAATATTGTAAATGCACAAACAGTAATATCTCCACATTGCAAAGTGCAATTCTGAAATTTTTTGCTTTTTCCTGCTAATCCTAGCATGATAAAGAAGATTCAAAGAGAGTGAGATGCCAGCTCCTTTCATTCAGTCAGTAGCTTCAAACATTTCTGGTATATGAAAAACATGTTTTTCAATGGCAAAAATCAATGAATATTGTAAAAGCACAAACAGTAATATCTCCACATTGCACGGTGCAATTCTGAAATTTTTAGCTTTTTCCTGTTAATCCTAGCATGATAAAGAAGATTCAAAGAGAGTGAGATGCCAGCTCCTTTCATTCAGTCAGTAGCTTCAAACATTTCTGGTATATGAAAAACATGTTTTTCAATGGCAAAAATCAATGAATATTGTAAATGCACAAACAGTAATATCTCCACATTGCAAAGTGCAATTCTGAAATTTTTTGCTTTTTCCTGCTAATCCTAGCATGATAAAGAAGATTCAAAGAGAGTGAGATGCCAGCTCCTTTCATTCAGTCAGTAGCTTCAAACATTTCTGGTATATGAAAAACATGTTTTTCAATGGCAAAAATCAATGAATATTGTAAAAGCACAAACAGTAATATCTCCACATTGCACGGTGCAATTCTGAAATTTTTAGATTTTTCCTGTTAATCCTAGCATGATAAAGAAGATTCAAAGAGAGTGAGATGCCAAGCTCCTTTCATTCAGTCAGTAGCTTCAAACATTTCTGGTATATGAAAAACATGTTTTTCAATGGCAAAAATCAATGAATATTGTAAATGCACAAACAGTAATATCTCCACATTGCAAGGTGCAATTCTGAAATTTTTTGCTTTTTCCTGCTAATCCTAGCATGATAAAGAAGATTCAAAGAGAGTGAGATGCCAGCTCCTTTCATTCAGTCAGTAGCTTCAAACATTTCTGGTATATGAAAAACATGTTTTTCAATGGCAAAAATCAATGAATATTGTAAATGCACAAACAGTAATATCTCCACATTGCACGGTGCAATTCTGAAATTTTTAGCTTTTTCCTGTTAATCCTAGCATGATAAAGAAGATTCAAAGAGAGTGAGATGCCAGCTCCTTTCATTCAGTCAGTAGCTTCAAACATTTCTGGTATATGAAAAACATGTTTTTCAATGGCAAAAATCAATGAATATTGTAAATGCACAAACAGTAATATCTCCACATTGCAAGGTGCAATTCTGAAATTTTTTGCTTTTTCCTGTTAATCCTAGCATGATAAAGAAGATTCAAAGAGAGTGAGATGCCAGCTCCTTTCATTCAGTCAGTAGCTTCAAACATTTCTGGTATATGAAAAACATGTTTTTCAATGGCAAAAATCAATGAATATTGTAAATGCACAAACAGTAATATCTCCACATTGCAAGGTGCAATTCTGAAATTTTTTGCTTTTTCCTGCTAATCCTAGCATGATAAAGAAGATTCAAAGAGAGTGAGATGCCAGCTCCTTTTATTCAGTCAGTAGCTTCAAACATTTCTGGTATATGAAAAACGTTTTTCAATGGCAAAAATCAATGAATATTGTAAATGCACAAACAGTAATATCTCCACATTGCACGGTGCAATTCTGAAATTTTTAGCTTTTTCCTGTTAATCCTAGCATGATAAAGAAGATTCAAAGAGAGTGAGATGCCAGCTCCTTTCATTCAGTCAGTAGCTTCAAACATTTCTGGTATATGAAAAACATGTTTTTCAATGGCAAAAATCAATGAATATTGTAAATGCACAAACAGTAATATCTCCACATTGCAAGGTGCAATTCTGAAATTTTTTGCTTTTTCCTGTTAATCCTAGCATGATAAAGAAGATTCAAAGAGAGTGAGATGCCAGCTCCTTTCATTCAGTCAGTAGCTTCAAACATTTCTGGTATATGAAAAACATGTTTTTCAATGGCAAAAATCAATGAATATTGTAAATGCACAAACAGTAATATCTCCACATTGCAAGGTGCAATTCTGAAATTTTTTGCTTTTTCCTGCTAATCCTAGCATGATAAAGAAGATTCAAAGAGAGTGAGATGCCAGCTCCTTTTATTCAGTCAGTAGCTTCAAACATTTCTGGTATATGAAAAACGTTTTTCAATGGCAAAAATCAATGAATATTGTAAATGCACAAACAGTAATATCTCCACATTGCACGGTGCAATTCTGAAATTTTTAGCTTTTTCCTGTTAATCCTAGCATGATAAAGAAGATTCAAAGAGAGTGAGATGCCAGCTCCTTTCATTCAGTCAGTAGCTTCAAACATTTCTGGTATATGAAAAACATGTTTTTCAATGGCAAAAATCAATGAATATTGTAAATGCACAAACAGTAATATCTCCACATTGCAAAGTGCAATTCTGAAATTTTTTGCTTTTTCCTGCTAATCCTAGCATGATAAAGAAGATTCAAAGAGAGTGAGATGCCAGCTCCTTTTATTCAGTCAGTAGCTTCAAACATTTCTGGTATATGAAAAACGTTTTTCAATGGCAAAAATCAATGAATATTGTAAATGCACAAACAGTAATATCTCCACATTGCACGGTGCAATTCTGAAATTTTTAGCTTTTTCCTGTTAATCCTAGCATGATAATGAAGATTCAAAGAGAGTGAGATGCCAGCTCCTTTCATTCAGTCAGTAGCTTCAAACATTTCTGGTATATGAAAAACATGTTTTTCAATGGCAAAAATCAATGAATATTGTAAATGCACAAACAGTAATATCTCCACATTGCAAGGTGCAATTCTGAAATTTTTTGCTTTTTCCTGCTAATCCTAGCATGATAAAGAAGATTCAAAGAGAGTGAGATGCCAGCTCCTTTTATTCAGTCAGTAGCTTCAAACATTTCTGGTATATGAAAAACGTTTTTCAATGGCAAAAATCAATGAATATTGTAAATGCACAAACAGTAATATCTCCACATTGCACGGTGCAATTCTGAAATTTTTAGCTTTTTCCTGTTAGAAAAACGTTTTTCAATGGCAAAAATCAATGAATATTGTAAATGCACAAACAGTAATATCTCCACATTGCAAGGTGCAATTCTGAAATTTTTTGCTTTTTCCTGCTAATCCTAGCATGATAAAGAAGATTCAAAGAGAGTGAGATGCCAGCTCCTTTCATTCAGTCAGTAGCTTCAAACATTTCTGGTATATGAAAAACGTTTTTCAATGGCAAAAATCAATGAATATTGTAAATGCACAAACAGTAATATCTCCACATTGCAAGGTGCAATTCTGAAATTTTTTGCTTTTTCCTGTTAATCCTAGCATGATAAAGAAGATTCAAAGAGAGTGAGATGCCAGCTCCTTTCATTCAGTCAGTAGCTTCAAACATTTCTGGTATATGAAAAACGTTTTTCAATGGCAAAAATCAATGAATATTGTAAATGCACAAACAGTAATATCTCCGCATTGCAAGGTGCAATTCTGAAATTTTTTGCTTTTTCCTGCTAATCCTAGCATGATAAAGAAGATTCAAAGAGAGTGAGATGCCAGCTCCTTTCATTCAGTCAGTAGCTTCAAACATTTCTGGTATATGAAAAACATGTTTTTCAATGGCAAAAATCAATGAATATTGTAAATGCACAAACAGTAATATCTCCACATTGCAAGGTGCAATTCTGAAATTTTTTGCTTTTTCCTGTTAATCCTAGCATGATAAAGAAGATTCAAAGAGAGTGAGATGCCAGCTCCTTTCATTCAATCAGTAGCTTCAAACATTTGTGGTATATGAAAAACATGTTTTTCAATGGCAAAAATCAATGAATATTGTAAATGCACAAACAGTAATATCTCCGCATTGCAAGGTGCAATTCTGAAATTTTTTGCTTTTTCCTGCTAATCCTAGCATGATAAAGAAGATTCAAAGAGAGTGAGATGCCAGCTCCTTTCATTCAGTCAGTAGCTTCAAACATTTCTGGTATATGAAAAACATGTTTTTCAATGGCAAAAATCAATGAATATTGTAAATGCACAAACTAATATCTCCACATTGCACGGTGCAATTCTGAAATTTTTAGCTTTTTCCTGTTAATCCTAGCATGATAAAGAAGATTCAAAGAGAGTGAGATGCCAGCTCCTTTCATTCAGTCAGTAGCTTCAAACATTTCTGGTATATGAAAAACATGTTTTTCAATGGCAAAAATCAATGAATATTGTAAATGCACAAACAGTAATATCTCCACATTGCAAGGTGCAATTCTGAAATTTTTTGCTTTTTCCTGTTAATCCTAGCATGATAAAGAAGATTCAAAGAGAGTGAGATGCCAGCTCCTTTCATTCAGTCAGTAGCTTCAAACATTTCTGGTATATGAAAAACATGTTTTTCAATGGCAAAAATCAATGAATATTGTAAATGCACAAACAGTAATATCTCCACATTGCAAGGTGCAATTCTGAAATTTTTTGCTTTTTCCTGCTAATCCTAGCATGATAAAGAAGATTCAAAGAGAGTGAGATGCCAGCTCCTTTTATTCAGTCAGTAGCTTCAAACATTTCTGGTATATGAAAAACGTTTTTCAATGGCAAAAATCAATGAATATTGTAAATGCACAAACAGTAATATCTCCACATTGCACGGTGCAATTCTGAAATTTTTAGCTTTTTCCTGTTAATCCTAGCATGATAAAGAAGATTCAAAGAGAGTGAGATGCCAGCTCCTTTCATTCAGTCAGTAGCTTCAAACATTTCTGGTATATGAAAAACATGTTTTTCAATGGCAAAAATCAATGAATATTGTAAATGCACAAACAGTAATATCTCCACATTGCAAGGTGCAATTCTGAAATTTTTTGCTTTTTCCTGTTAATCCTAGCATGATAAAGAAGATTCAAAGAGAGTGAGATGCCAGCTCCTTTCATTCAGTCAGTAGCTTCAAACATTTCTGGTATATGAAAAACATGTTTTTCAATGGCAAAAATCAATGAATATTGTAAATGCACAAACAGTAATATCTCCACATTGCAAGGTGCAATTCTGAAATTTTTTGCTTTTTCCTGCTAATCCTAGCATGATAAAGAAGATTCAAAGAGAGTGAGATGCCAGCTCCTTTTATTCAGTCAGTAGCTTCAAACATTTCTGGTATATGAAAAACGTTTTTCAATGGCAAAAATCAATGAATATTGTAAATGCACAAACAGTAATATCTCCACATTGCACGGTGCAATTCTGAAATTTTTAGCTTTTTCCTGTTAATCCTAGCATGATAAAGAAGATTCAAAGAGAGTGAGATGCCAGCTCCTTTCATTCAGTCAGTAGCTTCAAACATTTCTGGTATATGAAAAACATGTTTTTCAATGGCAAAAATCAATGAATATTGTAAATGCACAAACAGTAATATCTCCACATTGCAAAGTGCAATTCTGAAATTTTTTGCTTTTTCCTGCTAATCCTAGCATGATAAAGAAGATTCAAAGAGAGTGAGATGCCAGCTCCTTTTATTCAGTCAGTAGCTTCAAACATTTCTGGTATATGAAAAACGTTTTTCAATGGCAAAAATCAATGAATATTGTAAATGCACAAACAGTAATATCTCCACATTGCACGGTGCAATTCTGAAATTTTTAGCTTTTTCCTGTTAATCCTAGCATGATAAAGAAGATTCAAAGAGAGTGAGATGCCAGCTCCTTTCATTCAGTCAGTAGCTTCAAACATTTCTGGTATATGAAAAACATGTTTTTCAATGGCAAAAATCAATGAATATTGTAAATGCACAAACAGTAATATCTCCACATTGCAAAGTGCAATTCTGAAATTTTTTGCTTTTTCCTGCTAATCCTAGCATGATAAAGAAGATTCAAAGAGAGTGAGATGCCAGCTCCTTTCATTCAGTCAGTAGCTTCAAACATTTCTGGTATATGAAAAACATGTTTTTCAATGGCAAAAATCAATGAATATTGTAAATGCACAAACAGTAATATCTCCACATTGCAAAGTGCAATTCTGAAATTTTTTGCTTTTTCCTGCTAATCCTAGCATGATAAAGAAGATTCAAAGAGAGTGAGATGCCAGCTCCTTTTATTCAGTCAGTAGCTTCAAACATTTCTGGTATATGAAAAACGTTTTTCAATGGCAAAAATCAATGAATATTGTAAATGCACAAACAGTAATATCTCCACATTGCACGGTGCAATTCTGAAATTTTTAGCTTTTTCCTGTTAATCCTAGCATGATAAAGAAGATTCAAAGAGAGTGAGATGCCAGCTCCTTTCATTCAGTCAGTAGCTTCAAACATTTCTGGTATATGAAAAACATGTTTTTCAATGGCAAAAATCAATGAATATTGTAAATGCACAAACAGTAATATCTCCACATTGCAAAGTGCAATTCTGAAATTTTTTGCTTTTTCCTGCTAATCCTAGCATGATAAAGAAGATTCAAAGAGAGTGAGATGCCAGCTCCTTTCATTCAGTCAGTAGCTTCAAACATTTCTGGTATATGAAAAACATGTTTTTCAATGGCAAAAATCAATGAATATTGTAAAAGCACAAACAGTAATATCTCCACATTGCACGGTGCAATTCTGAAATTTTTAGCTTTTTCCTGTTAATCCTAGCATGATAAAGAAGATTCAAAGAGAGTGAGATGCCAGCTCCTTTCATTCAGTCAGTAGCTTCAAACATTTCTGGTATATGAAAAACATGTTTTTCAATGGCAAAAATCAATGAATATTGTAAATGCACAAACAGTAATATCTCCACATTGCAAAGTGCAATTCTGAAATTTTTTGCTTTTTCCTGCTAATCCTAGCATGATAAAGAAGATTCAAAGAGAGTGAGATGCCAGCTCCTTTCATTCAGTCAGTAGCTTCAAACATTTCTGGTATATGAAAAACATGTTTTTCAATGGCAAAAATCAATGAATATTGTAAAAGCACAAACAGTAATATCTCCACATTGCACGGTGCAATTCTGAAATTTTTAGATTTTTCCTGTTAATCCTAGCATGATAAAGAAGATTCAAAGAGAGTGAGATGCCAAGCTCCTTTCATTCAGTCAGTAGCTTCAAACATTTCTGGTATATGAAAAACATGTTTTTCAATGGCAAAAATCAATGAATATTGTAAATGCACAAACAGTAATATCTCCACATTGCAAGGTGCAATTCTGAAATTTTTTGCTTTTTCCTGCTAATCCTAGCATGATAAAGAAGATTCAAAGAGAGTGAGATGCCAGCTCCTTTCATTCAGTCAGTAGCTTCAAACATTTCTGGTATATGAAAAACATGTTTTTCAATGGCAAAAATCAATGAATATTGTAAATGCACAAACAGTAATATCTCCACATTGCACGGTGCAATTCTGAAATTTTTAGCTTTTTCCTGTTAATCCTAGCATGATAAAGAAGATTCAAAGAGAGTGAGATGCCAGCTCCTTTCATTCAGTCAGTAGCTTCAAACATTTCTGGTATATGAAAAACATGTTTTTCAATGGCAAAAATCAATGAATATTGTAAATGCACAAACAGTAATATCTCCACATTGCAAGGTGCAATTCTGAAATTTTTTGCTTTTTCCTGTTAATCCTAGCATGATAAAGAAGATTCAAAGAGAGTGAGATGCCAGCTCCTTTCATTCAGTCAGTAGCTTCAAACATTTCTGGTATATGAAAAACATGTTTTTCAATGGCAAAAATCAATGAATATTGTAAATGCACAAACAGTAATATCTCCACATTGCACGGTGCAATTCTGAAATTTTTAGCTTTTTCCTGTTAATCCTAGCATGATAAAGAAGATTCAAAGAGAGTGAGATGCCAGCTCCTTTCATTCAGTCAGTAGCTTCAAACATTTCTGGTATATGAAAAACATGTTTTTCAATGGCAAAAATCAATGAATATTGTAAATGCACAAACAGTAATATCTCCACATTGCAAGGTGCAATTCTGAAATTTTTTGCTTTTTCCTGCTAATCCTAGCATGATAAAGAAGATTCAAAGAGAGTGAGATGCCAGCTCCTTTCATTCAGTCAGTAGCTTCAAACATTTCTGGTATATGAAAAACATGTTTTTCAATGGCAAAAATCAATGAATATTGTAAATGCACAAACAGTAATATCTCCACATTGCACGGTGCAATTCTGAAATTTTTAGCTTTTTCCTGTTAATCCTAGCATGATAAAGAAGATTCAAAGAGAGTGAGATGCCAGCTCCTTTCATTCAGTCAGTAGCTTCAAACATTTCTGGTATATGAAAAACATGTTTTTCAATGGCAAAAATCAATGAATATTGTAAATGCACAAACAGTAATATCTCCACATTGCAAGGTGCAATTCTGAAATTTTTTGCTTTTTCCTGTTAATCCTAGCATGATAAAGAAGATTCAAAGAGAGTGAGATGCCAGCTCCTTTCATTCAGTCAGTAGCTTCAAACATTTCTGGTATATGAAAAACATGTTTTTCAATGGCAAAAATCAATGAATATTGTAAATGCACAAACAGTAATATCTCCACATTGCACGGTGCAATTCTGAAATTTTTAGCTTTTTCCTGTTAATCCTAGCATGATAAAGAAGATTCAAAGAGAGTGAGATGCCAGCTCCTTTCATTCAGTCAGTAGCTTCAAACATTTCTGGTATATGAAAAACATTTTTTTCAATGGCAAAAATCAATGAATATTGTAAATGCACAAACAGTAATATCTCCACATTGCAAGGTGCAATTCTGAAATTTTTTGCTTTTTCCTGCTAATCCTAGCATGATAAAGAAGATTCAAAGAGAGTGAGATGCCAGCTCCTTTCATTCAGTCAGTAGCTTCAAACATTTCTGGTATATGAAAACCATGTTTTTCAATGGCAAAAATCAATGAATATTGTAAATGCACAAACAGTAATATCTCCACATTGCACGGTGCAATTCTGAAATTTGTAGCTTTTTCCTGTTAATCCTAGCATGATAAAGAAGATTCAAAGAGAGTGAGATGCCAGCTCCTTTCATTCAGTCAGTAGCTTCAAACATTTCTGGTATATGAAAAACATGTTTTTCAATGGCAAAAATCAATGAATATTGTAAATGCACAAACAGTAATATCTCCACATTGCAAGGTGCAATTCTGAAATTTTTTGCTTTTTCCTGTTAATCCTAGCATGATAAAGAAGATTCAAAGAGAGTGAGATGCCAGCTCCTTTCATTCAATCAGTAGCTTCAAACATTTCTGGTATATGAAAAACATGTTTTTCAATGGCAAAAATCAATGAATATTGTAAATGCACAAACAGTAATATCTCCGCATTGCAAGGTGCAATTCTGAAATTTTTTGCTTTTTCCTGCTAATCCTAGCATGATAAAGAAGATTCAAAGAGAGTGAGATGCCAGCTCCTTTCATTCAGTCAGTAGCTTCAAACATTTCTGGTATATGAAAAACATGTTTTTCAATGGCAAAAATCAATGAATATTGTAAATGCACAAACAGTAATATCTCCACATTGCACGGTGCAATTCTGAAATTTTTAGCTTTTTCCTGCTAATCCTAGCATGATAAAGAAGATTCAAAGAGAGTGAGATGCCAGCTCCTTTCATTCAGTCAGTAGCTTCAAACATTTCTGGTATATGAAAAACGTTTTTCAATGGCAAAAATCAATGAATATTGTAAATGCACAAACAGTAATATCTCCACATTGCACGGTGCAATTCTGAAATTTTTAGCTTTTTCCTGTTAATCCTAGCATGATAAAGAAGATTCAAAGAGAGTGAGATGCCAGCTCCTTTCATTCAGTCAGTAGCTTCAAACATTTCTGGTATATGAAAAACATGTTTTTCAATGGCAAAAATCAATGAATATTGTAAATGCACAAACAGTAATATCTCCACATTGCACGGTGCAATTCTGAAATTTTTAGCTTTTTCCTGTTAATCCTAGCATGATAAAGAAGATTCAAAGAGAGTGAGATGCCAGCTCCTTTCATTCAGTCAGTAGCTTCAAACATTTCTGGTATATGAAAAACATGTTTTTCAATGGCAAAAATCAATGAATATTGTAAATGCACAAACAGTAATATCTCCGCATTGCAAGGTGCAATTCTGAAATTTTTTGCTTTTTCCTGTTAATCCTAGCATGATAAAGAAGATTCAAAGAGAGTGAGATGCCAGCTCCTTTCATTCAGTCAGTAGCTTCAAACATTTCTGGTATATGAAAAACATGTTTTTCAATGGCAAAAATCAATGAATATTGTAAATGCACAAACAGTAATATCTCCACATTGCAAGGTGCAATTCTGAAATTTTTTGCTTTTTCCTGCTAATCCTAGCATGATAAAGAAGATTCAAAGAGAGTGAGATGCCAGCTCCTTTTATTCAGTCAGTAGCTTCAAACATTTCTGGTATATGAAAAACGTTTTTCAATGGCAAAAATCAATGAATATTGTAAATGCACAAACAGTAATATCTCCACATTGCACGGTGCAATTCTGAAATTTTTAGCTTTTTCCTGTTAGAAAAACGTTTTTCAATGGCAAAAATCAATGAATATTGTAAATGCACAAACAGTAATATCTCCACATTGCAAGGTGCAATTCTGAAATTTTTTGCTTTTTCCTGCTAATCCTAGCATGATAAAGAAGATTCAAAGAGAGTGAGATGCCAGCTCCTTTCATTCAGTCAGTAGCTTCAAACATTTCTGGTATATGAAAAACGTTTTTCAATGGCAAAAATCAATGAATATTGTAAATGCACAAACAGTAATATCTCCACATTGCAAGGTGCAATTCTGAAATTTTTTGCTTTTTCCTGTTAATCCTAGCATGATAAAGAAGATTCAAAGAGAGTGAGATGCCAGCTCCTTTCATTCAGTCAGTAGCTTCAAACATTTCTGGTATATGAAAAACGTTTTTCAATGGCAAAAATCAATGAATATTGTAAATGCACAAACAGTAATATCTCCGCATTGCAAGGTGCAATTCTGAAATTTTTTGCTTTTTCCTGCTAATCCTAGCATGATAAAGAAGATTCAAAGAGAGTGAGATGCCAGCTCCTTTCATTCAGTCAGTAGCTTCAAACATTTCTGGTATATGAAAAACATGTTTTTCAATGGCAAAAATCAATGAATATTGTAAATGCACAAACAGTAATATCTCCACATTGCAAGGTGCAATTCTGAAATTTTTTGCTTTTTCCTGTTAATCCTAGCATGATAAAGAAGATTCAAAGAGAGTGAGATGCCAGCTCCTTTCATTCAATCAGTAGCTTCAAACATTTGTGGTATATGAAAAACATGTTTTTCAATGGCAAAAATCAATGAATATTGTAAATGCACAAACAGTAATATCTCCGCATTGCAAGGTGCAATTCTGAAATTTTTTGCTTTTTCCTGCTAATCCTAGCATGATAAAGAAGATTCAAAGAGAGTGAGATGCCAGCTCCTTTCATTCAGTCAGTAGCTTCAAACATTTCTGGTATATGAAAAACATGTTTTTCAATGGCAAAAATCAATGAATATTGTAAATGCACAAACTAATATCTCCACATTGCACGGTGCAATTCTGAAATTTTTAGCTTTTTCCTGTTAATCCTAGCATGATAAAGAAGATTCAAAGAGAGTGAGATGCCAGCTCCTTTCATTCAGTCAGTAGCTTCAAACATTTCTGGTATATGAAAAACATGTTTTTCAATGGCAAAAATCAATGAATATTGTAAATGCACAAACAGTAATATCTCCACATTGCACGGTGCAATTCTGAAATTTTTAGCTTTTTCCTGTTAATCCTAGCATGATAAAGAAGATTCAAAGAGAGTGAGATGCCAGCTCCTTTCATTCAGTCAGTAGCTTCAAACATTTCTGGTATATGAAAAACATGTTTTTCAATGGCAAAAATCAATGAATATTGTAAATGCACAAACAGTAATATCTCCACATTGCAAGGTGCAATTCTGAAATTTTTTGCTTTTTCCTGCTAATCCTAGCATGATAAAGAAGATTCAAAGAGAGTGAGATGCCAGCTCCTTTTATTCAGTCAGTAGCTTCAAACATTTCTGGTATATGAAAAACGTTTTTCAATGGCAAAAATCAATGAATATTGTAAATGCACAAACAGTAATATCTCCACATTGCACGGTGCAATTCTGAAATTTTTAGCTTTTTCCTGTTAATCCTAGCATGATAAAGAAGATTCAAAGAGAGTGAGATGCCAGCTCCTTTCATTCAGTCAGTAGCTTCAAACATTTCTGGTATATGAAAAACATGTTTTTCAATGGCAAAAATCAATGAATATTGTAAATGCACAAACAGTAATATCTCCACATTGCAAAGTGCAATTCTGAAATTTTTTGCTTTTTCCTGCTAATCCTAGCATGATAAAGAAGATTCAAAGAGAGTGAGATGCCAGCTCCTTTTATTCAGTCAGTAGCTTCAAACATTTCTGGTATATGAAAAACGTTTTTCAATGGCAAAAATCAATGAATATTGTAAATGCACAAACAGTAATATCTCCACATTGCACGGTGCAATTCTGAAATTTTTAGCTTTTTCCTGTTAATCCTAGCATGATAAAGAAGATTCAAAGAGAGTGAGATGCCAGCTCCTTTCATTCAGTCAGTAGCTTCAAACATTTCTGGTATATGAAAAACATGTTTTTCAATGGCAAAAATCAATGAATATTGTAAATGCACAAACAGTAATATCTCCACATTGCAAAGTGCAATTCTGAAATTTTTTGCTTTTTCCTGCTAATCCTAGCATGATAAAGAAGATTCAAAGAGAGTGAGATGCCAGCTCCTTTCATTCAGTCAGTAGCTTCAAACATTTCTGGTATATGAAAAACATGTTTTTCAATGGCAAAAATCAATGAATATTGTAAATGCACAAACAGTAATATCTCCGCATTGCAAGGTGCAATTCTGAAATTTTTTGCTTTTTCCTGCTAATCCTAGCATGATAAAGAAGATTCAAAGAGAGTGAGATGCCAGCTCCTTTCATTCAGTCAGTAGCTTCAAACATTTCTGGTATATGAAAAACATGTTTTTCAATGGCAAAAATCAATGAATATTGTAAATGCACAAACAGTAATATCTCCACATTGCACGGTGCAATTCTGAAATTTTTAGCTTTTTCCTGCTAATCCTAGCATGATAAAGAAGATTCAAAGAGAGTGAGATGCCAGCTCCTTTCATTCAGTCAGTAGCTTCAAACATTTCTGGTATATGAAAAACATGTTTTTCAATGGCAAAAATCAATGAATATTGTAAATGCACAAACAGTAATATCTCCACATTGCACGGTGCAATTCTGAAATTTTTAGCTTTTTCCTGTTAATCCTAGCATGATAAAGAAGATTCAAAGAGAGTGAGATGCCAGCTCCTTTCATTCAGTCAGTAGCTTCAAACATTTCTGGTATATGAAAAACATGTTTTTCAATGGCAAAAATCAATGAATATTGTAAATGCACAAACAGTAATATCTCCACATTGCAAGGTGCAATTCTGAAATTTTTTGCTTTTTCCTGTTAATCCTAGCATGATAAAGAAGATTCAAAGAGAGTGAGATGCCAGCTCCTTTCATTCAGTCAGTAGCTTCAAACATTTCTGGTATATGAAAAACATGTTTTTCAATGGCAAAAATCAATGAATATTGTAAATGCACAAACAGTAATATCTCCACATTGCACGGTGCAATTCTGAAATTTTTAGCTTTTTCCTGTTAATCCTAGCATGATAAAGAAGATTCAAAGAGAGTGAGATGCCAGCTCCTTTCATTCAGTCAGTAGCTTCAAACATTTCTGGTATATGAAAAACATGTTTTTCAATGGCAAAAATCAATGAATATTGTAAATGCACAAACAGTAATATCTCCACATTGCAAAGTGCAATTCTGAAATTTTTTGCTTTTTCCTGCTAATCCTAGCATGATAAAGAAGATTCAAAGAGAGTGAGATGCCAGCTCCTTTCATTCAGTCAGTAGCTTCAAACATTTCTGGTATATGAAAAACATGTTTTTCAATGGCAAAAATCAATGAATATTGTAAATGCACAAACAGTAATATCTCCACATTGCAAGGTGCAATTCTGAAATTTTTTGCTTTTTCCTGTTAATCCTAGCATGATAAAGAAGATTCAAAGAGAGTGAGATGCCAGCTCCTTTCATTCAATCAGTAGCTTCAAACATTTCTGGTATATGAAAAACATGTTTTTCAATGGCAAAAATCAATGAATATTGTAAATGCACAAACAGTAATATCTCCGCATTGCAAGGTGCAATTCTGAAATTTTTTGCTTTTTCCTGCTAATCCTAGCATGATAAAGAAGATTCAGAGTGAGATGCCAGCTCCTTTCATTCAGTCAGTAGCTTCAAACATTTCTGGTATATGAAAAACATGTTTTTCAATGGCAAAAATCAATGAATATTGTAAATGCACAAACAGTAATATCTCCACATTGCACGGTGCAATTCTGAAATTTTTAGCTTTTTCCTGCTAATCCTAGCATGATAAAGAAGATTCAAAGAGAGTGAGATGCCAGCTCCTTTCATTCAGTCAGTAGCTTCAAACATTTCTGGTATATGAAAAACATGTTTTTCAATGGCAAAAATCAATGAATATTGTAAATGCACAAACAGTAATATCTCCACATTGCACGGTGCAATTCTGAAATTTTTAGCTTTTTCCTGTTAATCCTAGCATGATAAAGAAGATTCAAAGAGAGTGAGATGCCAGCTCCTTTCATTCAGTCAGTAGCTTCAAACATTTCTGGTATATGAAAAACATGTTTTTCAATGGCAAAAATCAATGAATATTGTAAATGCACAAACAGTAATATCTCCACATTGCACGGTGCAATTCTGAAATTTTTAGCTTTTTCCTGTTAATCCTAGCATGATAAAGAAGATTCAAAGAGAGTGAGATGCCAGCTCCTTTCATTCAGTCAGTAGCTTCAAACATTTCTGGTATATGAAAAACATGTTTTTCAATGGCAAAAATCAATGAATATTGTAAATGCACAAACAGTAATATCTCCACATTGCAAGGTGCAATTCTGAAATTTTTTGCTTTTTCCTGTTAATCCTAGCATGATAAAGAAGATTCAAAGAGAGTGAGATGCCAGCTCCTTTCATTCAGTCAGTAGCTTCAAACATTTCTGGTATATGAAAAACATGTTTTTCAATGGCAAAAATCAATGAATATTGTAAATGCACAAACAGTAATATCTCCACATTGCAAGGTGCAATTCTGAAATTTTTTGCTTTTTCCTGCTAATCCTAGCATGATAAAGAAGATTCAAAGAGAGTGAGATGCCAGCTCCTTTTATTCAGTCAGTAGCTTCAAACATTTCTGGTATATGAAAAACGTTTTTCAATGGCAAAAATCAATGAATATTGTAAATGCACAAACAGTAATATCTCCACATTGCACGGTGCAATTCTGAAATTTTTAGCTTTTTCCTGTTAATCCTAGCATGATAAAGAAGATTCAAAGAGAGTGAGATGCCAGCTCCTTTCATTCAGTCAGTAGCTTCAAACATTTCTGGTATATGAAAAACATGTTTTTCAATGGCAAAAATCAATGAATATTGTAAATGCACAAACAGTAATATCTCCACATTGCAAAGTGCAATTCTGAAATTTTTTGCTTTTTCCTGCTAATCCTAGCATGATAAAGAAGATTCAAAGAGAGTGAGATGCCAGCTCCTTTTATTCAGTCAGTAGCTTCAAACATTTCTGGTATATGAAAAACGTTTTTCAATGGCAAAAATCAATGAATATTGTAAATGCACAAACAGTAATATCTCCACATTGCACGGTGCAATTCTGAAATTTTTAGCTTTTTCCTGTTAATCCTAGCATGATAAAGAAGATTCAAAGAGAGTGAGATGCCAGCTCCTTTCATTCAGTCAGTAGCTTCAAACATTTCTGGTATATGAAAAACATGTTTTTCAATGGCAAAAATCAATGAATATTGTAAATGCACAAACAGTAATATCTCCACATTGCAAAGTGCAATTCTGAAATTTTTTGCTTTTTCCTGCTAATCCTAGCATGATAAAGAAGATTCAAAGAGAGTGAGATGCCAGCTCCTTTCATTCAGTCAGTAGCTTCAAACATTTCTGGTATATGAAAAACATGTTTTTCAATGGCAAAAATCAATGAATATTGTAAATGCACAAACAGTAATATCTCCGCATTGCAAGGTGCAATTCTGAAATTTTTTGCTTTTTCCTGCTAATCCTAGCATGATAAAGAAGATTCAAAGAGAGTGAGATGCCAGCTCCTTTCATTCAGTCAGTAGCTTCAAACATTTCTGGTATATGAAAAACATGTTTTTCAATGGCAAAAATCAATGAATATTGTAAATGCACAAACAGTAATATCTCCACATTGCACGGTGCAATTCTGAAATTTTTAGCTTTTTCCTGCTAATCCTAGCATGATAAAGAAGATTCAAAGAGAGTGAGATGCCAGCTCCTTTCATTCAGTCAGTAGCTTCAAACATTTCTGGTATATGAAAAACATGTTTTTCAATGGCAAAAATCAATGAATATTGTAAATGCACAAACAGTAATATCTCCACATTGCACGGTGCAATTCTGAAATTTTTAGCTTTTTCCTGTTAATCCTAGCATGATAAAGAAGATTCAAAGAGAGTGAGATGCCAGCTCCTTTCATTCAGTCAGTAGCTTCAAACATTTCTGGTATATGAAAAACATGTTTTTCAATGGCAAAAATCAATGAATATTGTAAATGCACAAACAGTAATATCTCCACATTGCAAGGTGCAATTCTGAAATTTTTTGCTTTTTCCTGTTAATCCTAGCATGATAAAGAAGATTCAAAGAGAGTGAGATGCCAGCTCCTTTCATTCAGTCAGTAGCTTCAAACATTTCTGGTATATGAAAAACATGTTTTTCAATGGCAAAAATCAATGAATATTGTAAATGCACAAACAGTAATATCTCCACATTGCAAGGTGCAATTCTGAAATTTTTTGCTTTTTCCTGCTAATCCTAGCATGATAAAGAAGATTCAAAGAGAGTGAGATGCCAGCTCCTTTTATTCAGTCAGTAGCTTCAAACATTTCTGGTATATGAAAAACGTTTTTCAATGGCAAAAATCAATGAATATTGTAAATGCACAAACAGTAATATCTCCACATTGCACGGTGCAATTCTGAAATTTTTAGCTTTTTCCTGTTAATCCTAGCATGATAAAGAAGATTCAAAGAGAGTGAGATGCCAGCTCCTTTCATTCAGTCAGTAGCTTCAAACATTTCTGGTATATGAAAAACATGTTTTTCAATGGCAAAAATCAATGAATATTGTAAATGCACAAACAGTAATATCTCCACATTGCAAAGTGCAATTCTGAAATTTTTTGCTTTTTCCTGCTAATCCTAGCATGATAAAGAAGATTCAAAGAGAGTGAGATGCCAGCTCCTTTTATTCAGTCAGTAGCTTCAAACATTTCTGGTATATGAAAAACGTTTTTCAATGGCAAAAATCAATGAATATTGTAAATGCACAAACAGTAATATCTCCACATTGCACGGTGCAATTCTGAAATTTTTAGCTTTTTCCTGTTAATCCTAGCATGATAAAGAAGATTCAAAGAGAGTGAGATGCCAGCTCCTTTCATTCAGTCAGTAGCTTCAAACATTTCTGGTATATGAAAAACATGTTTTTCAATGGCAAAAATCAATGAATATTGTAAATGCACAAACAGTAATATCTCCACATTGCAAAGTGCAATTCTGAAATTTTTTGCTTTTTCCTGCTAATCCTAGCATGATAAAGAAGATTCAAAGAGAGTGAGATGCCAGCTCCTTTCATTCAGTCAGTAGCTTCAAACATTTCTGGTATATGAAAAACATGTTTTTCAATGGCAAAAATCAATGAATATTGTAAATGCACAAACAGTAATATCTCCGCATTGCAAGGTGCAATTCTGAAATTTTTTGCTTTTTCCTGCTAATCCTAGCATGATAAAGAAGATTCAAAGAGAGTGAGATGCCAGCTCCTTTCATTCAGTCAGTAGCTTCAAACATTTCTGGTATATGAAAAACATGTTTTTCAATGGCAAAAATCAATGAATATTGTAAATGCACAAACAGTAATATCTCCACATTGCACGGTGCAATTCTGAAATTTTTAGCTTTTTCCTGCTAATCCTAGCATGATAAAGAAGATTCAAAGAGAGTGAGATGCCAGCTCCTTTCATTCAGTCAGTAGCTTCAAACATTTCTGGTATATGAAAAACATGTTTTTCAATGGCAAAAATCAATGAATATTGTAAATGCACAAACAGTAATATCTCCACATTGCACGGTGCAATTCTGAAATTTTTAGCTTTTTCCTGTTAATCCTAGCATGATAAAGAAGATTCAAAGAGAGTGAGATGCCAGCTCCTTTCATTCAGTCAGTAGCTTCAAACATTTCTGGTATATGAAAAACATGTTTTTCAATGGCAAAAATCAATGAATATTGTAAATGCACAAACAGTAATATCTCCACATTGCAAGGTGCAATTCTGAAATTTTTTGCTTTTTCCTGTTAATCCTAGCATGATAAAGAAGATTCAAAGAGAGTGAGATGCCAGCTCCTTTCATTCAGTCAGTAGCTTCAAACATTTCTGGTATATGAAAAACATGTTTTTCAATGGCAAAAATCAATGAATATTGTAAATGCACAAACAGTAATATCTCCACATTGCACGGTGCAATTCTGAAATTTTTAGCTTTTTCCTGTTAATCCTAGCATGATAAAGAAGATTCAAAGAGAGTGAGATGCCAGCTCCTTTCATTCAGTCAGTAGCTTCAAACATTTCTGGTATATGAAAAACATGTTTTTCAATGGCAAAAATCAATGAATATTGTAAATGCACAAACAGTAATATCTCCACATTGCACGGTGCAATTCTGAAATTTTTAGCTTTTTCCTGTTAATCCTAGCATGATAAAGAAGATTCAAAGAGAGTGAGATGCCAGCTCCTTTCATTCAGTCAGTAGCTTCAAACATTTCTGGTATATGAAAAACATGTTTTTCAATGGCAAAAATCAATGAATATTGTAAATGCACAAACAGTAATATCTCCACATTGCACGGTGCAATTCTGAAATTTTTAGCTTTTTCCTGTTAATCCTAGCATGATAAAGAAGATTCAAAGAGAGTGAGATGCCAGCTCCTTTCATTCAGTCAGTAGCTTCAAACATTTCTGGTATATGAAAAACATGTTTTTCAATGGCAAAAATCAATGAATATTGTAAATGCACAAACAGTAATATCTCCACATTGCAAGGTGCAATTCTGAAATTTTTTGCTTTTTCCTGTTAATCCTAGCATGATAAAGAAGATTCAAAGAGAGTGAGATGCCAGCTCCTTTCATTCAGTCAGTAGCTTCAAACATTTCTGGTATATGAAAAACATGTTTTTCAATGGCAAAAATCAATGAATATTGTAAATGCACAAACAGTAATATCTCCACATTGCAAGGTGCAATTCTGAAATTTTTTGCTTTTTCCTGCTAATCCTAGCATGATAAAGAAGATTCAAAGAGAGTGAGATGCCAGCTCCTTTTATTCAGTCAGTAGCTTCAAACATTTCTGGTATATGAAAAACGTTTTTCAATGGCAAAAATCAATGAATATTGTAAATGCACAAACAGTAATATCTCCACATTGCACGGTGCAATTCTGAAATTTTTAGCTTTTTCCTGTTAGAAAAACGTTTTTCAATGGCAAAAATCAATGAATATTGTAAATGCACAAACAGTAATATCTCCACATTGCAAGGTGCAATTCTGAAATTTTTTGCTTTTTCCTGTTAATCCTAGCATGATAAAGAAGATTCAAAGAGAGTGAGATGCCAGCTCCTTTCATTCAGTCAGTAGCTTCAAACATTTCTGGTATATGAAAAACATGTTTTTCAATGGCAAAAATCAATGAATATTGTAAATGCACAAACAGTAATATCTCCACATTGCAAGGTGCAATTCTGAAATTTTTTGCTTTTTCCTGCTAATCCTAGCATGATAAAGAAGATTCAAAGAGAGTGAGATGCCAGCTCCTTTCATTCAGTCAGTAGCTTCAAACATTTCTGGTATATGAAAAACGTTTTTCAATGGCAAAAATCAATGAATATTGTAAATGCACAAACAGTAATATCTCCACATTGCAAGGTGCAATTCTGAAATTTTTTGCTTTTTCCTGTTAATCCTAGCATGATAAAGAAGATTCAAAGAGAGTGAGATGCCAGCTCCTTTCATTCAATCAGTAGCTTCAAACATTTCTGGTATATGAAAAACATGTTTTTCAATGGCAAAAATCAATGAATATTGTAAATGCACAAACAGTAATATCTCCGCATTGCAAGGTGCAATTCTGAAATTTTTTGCTTTTTCCTGCTAATCCTAGCATGATAAAGAAGATTCAGAGTGAGATGCCAGCTCCTTTCATTCAGTCAGTAGCTTCAAACATTTCTGGTATATGAAAAACATGTTTTTCAATGGCAAAAATCAATGAATATTGTAAATGCACAAACAGTAATATCTCCACATTGCACGGTGCAATTCTGAAATTTTTAGCTTTTTCCTGCTAATCCTAGCATGATAAAGAAGATTCAAAGAGAGTGAGATGCCAGCTCCTTTCATTCAGTCAGTAGCTTCAAACATTTCTGGTATATGAAAAACATGTTTTTCAATGGCAAAAATCAATGAATATTGTAAATGCACAAACAGTAATATCTCCACATTGCACGGTGCAATTCTGAAATTTTTAGCTTTTTCCTGTTAATCCTAGCATGATAAAGAAGATTCAAAGAGAGTGAGATGCCAGCTCCTTTCATTCAGTCAGTAGCTTCAAACATTTCTGGTATATGAAAAACATGTTTTTCAATGGCAAAAATCAATGAATATTGTAAATGCACAAACAGTAATATCTCCACATTGCACGGTGCAATTCTGAAATTTTTTGCTTTTTCCTGTTAATCCTAGCATGATAAAGAAGATTCAAAGAGAGTGAGATGCCAGCTCCTTTCATTCAGTCAGTAGCTTCAAACATTTCTGGTATATGAAAAACATGTTTTTCAATGGCAAAAATCAATGAATATTGTAAATGCACAAACAGTAATATCTCCACATTGCAAGGTGCAATTCTGAAATTTTTTGCTTTTTCCTGTTAATCCTAGCATGATAAAGAAGATTCAAAGAGAGTGAGATGCCAGCTCCTTTCATTCAGTCAGTAGCTTCAAACATTTCTGGTATATGAAAAACATGTTTTTCAATGGCAAAAATCAATGAATATTGTAAATGCACAAACAGTAATATCTCCACATTGCAAGGTGCAATTCTGAAATTTTTTGCTTTTTCCTGCTAATCCTAGCATGATAAAGAAGATTCAAAGAGAGTGAGATGTGTGGCTAAACGCAATCTGATTTATTTGGGGATCAGTATTGGTAAAAATATTAACTCAACAATCTCTGACAATCTGGTTCTGATTGATGACATCGTCCGAGGAGATTTGATGGACTTTATGAAGAGAGATTTGTCGTGGTGGGGTAGAGTCCTCTCTATCAAGATGTTTGTTCTTCCCAAAATTTTATATTTTTTCCGCAATCTTCCTTTAGCTATTTCCCACATCTTTGTTCAAAAAATCCAAAATCAGATTAATTCTTATGTCTGGGATAATAAACGTGCGAGGATATCTGCAGATATATTGTACAAGAATAAAAGTAACGGAGGTCTGAGCCACCCTAACATTTCCGCTTATTATTTGGCAAACCTTATCAAACAGAGCAGTAATTGGTTTAATTCTGACAGTCCCCCAGCTTGGATGATTCTAGAGACTTTCTTAAATAACGGCTCCTCTCCTCGTGATTTGTTACTTAGGCATCTCTTTAAACAGTGCACTCATGATTCTTCCCACCCTATTTTCCAGGCGATTATTGACGCTTGGAAAAAAATCGCTAAAAGAAAGAAAAAGAGCTCCTTGAAAGATTCTGATATGGTTAAGCTTTCTCTTGTCAAAAATTTCCCAATTGGTTTTGTTGCTGATCTATATAACTCTTCCATTCCAGATCAATGGGACAATAAAGGGTTGAGAAAAATTGGAGACCTGTATGAAGCTTCTGTTTTTATTCCTTTCCAAACTCTTAAAAAAAGATTCAACTTACCCTCTTCTGATTTCTTTTTATATTCTCATTTAAAAAACATAATTCTGGAATTCATTTCTGGCAAACTTATCGTTTCTGAAACCTCGGTGAACCTGTTAAGCAACCCATCCCATAAAATTTTTTGGAGCCTGAGACACATATATAACAGTTTCAATAATGACCTTTCTTTTCAAAAACACCTTTACATGATACGATGGGAAAAAGATCTAAAACTCAATTTCCAATCCGACCAATGGGAGAATGCTGTTCTTTTTTCCCAAGCCTCTAATATATCTATGCCCTTACAAGAGGCCTACTTCAAAATTCTAACCAGATGGTATTACACTCCAATCAGGCTACATCATATAAAGCCCAGCAACTCTCCCCTTTGTTGGAGGGAGTGCGGCCTTAGGGGAGATCTTTTACATCTCTTTTGGAGCTGCACGAAAATCCGTAATCTATGGGCTCAGATCTCTTCTTTGGTTGATGATCTTTTAGGTAAACCATTAGTATTGACCCCTCAAAGGGCTTTACTATCCTTGGATCTTGAATCATGCAAGTCATTTGAAAGATCTCTGGTGATTCATTTATTTTCAGTTTGTAAAAACGCATTGGCTTTTTATTGGAGAAAGTCACATGTCCCCACTCTGGAGGACTTAGTTGATAAGATGAATCTTCACAGAATATTTGAACTCAGATTTGCCCTTATCAACAATAACTTAATTAAATTCTCTAGGAAGTGGGATATTTGGTCCACTAGGTTCCCGCAACCTTCTTATAATGCTGGAACATCTCAATGTGTGTCATGTTTAGCTCATTAATATGTCTAATTTGCTAATGATAGTAATGTGTGCTTAAATTGTTCAAGTTTATGTACTATCGTATATATTTTTTGACGAACAAATTTCTCCCATCTTTCCTGTTTATCCATTCCCGTTTGTACCTTTTTCCCTTCCCCTTCCCTCAGAATTTTCCCTTTACTACGAACATTCTTTTGTCACTACTTTTATGCTACGATTGTTATTCCCCTGTTAAATTGGTTTTTAAAAAATAAAAAAAATATGGTAAAACAAAGAGAGTGAGATGCCAGCTCCTTTTATTCAGTCAGTAGCTTCAAACATTTCTGGTATATGAAAAACGTTTTTCAATGGCAAAAATCAATGAATATTGTAAATGCACAAACAGTAATATCTCCACATTGCACGGTGCAATTCTGAAATTTTTAGCTTTTTCCTGTTAATCCTAGCATGATAAAGAAGATTCAAAGAGAGTGAGATGCCAGCTCCTTTCATTCAGTCAGTAGCTTCAAACATTTCTGGTATATGAAAAACATGTTTTTCAATGGCAAAAATCAATGAATATTGTAAATGCACAAACAGTAATATCTCCACATTGCAAAGTGCAATTCTGAAATTTTTTGCTTTTTCCTGCTAATCCTAGCATGATAAAGAAGATTCAAAGAGAGTGAGATGCCAGCTCCTTTTATTCAGTCAGTAGCTTCAAACATTTCTGGTATATGAAAAACGTTTTTCAATGGCAAAAATCAATGAATATTGTAAATGCACAAACAGTAATATCTCCACATTGCACGGTGCAATTCTGAAATTTTTAGCTTTTTCCTGTTAATCCTAGCATGATAAAGAAGATTCAAAGAGAGTGAGATGCCAGCTCCTTTCATTCAGTCAGTAGCTTCAAACATTTCTGGTATATGAAAAACATGTTTTTCAATGGCAAAAATCAATGAATATTGTAAATGCACAAACAGTAATATCTCCACATTGCAAAGTGCAATTCTGAAATTTTTTGCTTTTTCCTGCTAATCCTAGCATGATAAAGAAGATTCAAAGAGAGTGAGATGCCAGCTCCTTTCATTCAGTCAGTAGCTTCAAACATTTCTGGTATATGAAAAACATGTTTTTCAATGGCAAAAATCAATGAATATTGTAAATGCACAAACAGTAATATCTCCGCATTGCAAGGTGCAATTCTGAAATTTTTTGCTTTTTCCTGCTAATCCTAGCATGATAAAGAAGATTCAAAGAGAGTGAGATGCCAGCTCCTTTCATTCAGTCAGTAGCTTCAAACATTTCTGGTATATGAAAAACATGTTTTTCAATGGCAAAAATCAATGAATATTGTAAATGCACAAACAGTAATATCTCCACATTGCACGGTGCAATTCTGAAATTTTTAGCTTTTTCCTGCTAATCCTAGCATGATAAAGAAGATTCAAAGAGAGTGAGATGCCAGCTCCTTTCATTCAGTCAGTAGCTTCAAACATTTCTGGTATATGAAAAACATGTTTTTCAATGGCAAAAATCAATGAATATTGTAAATGCACAAACAGTAATATCTCCACATTGCAAGGTGCAATTCTGAAATTTTTTGCTTTTTCCTGTTAATCCTAGCATGATAAAGAAGATTCAAAGAGAGTGAGATGCCAGCTCCTTTCATTCAGTCAGTAGCTTCAAACATTTCTGGTATATGAAAAACATGTTTTTCAATGGCAAAAATCAATGAATATTGTAAATGCACAAACAGTAATATCTCCACATTGCACGGTGCAATTCTGAAATTTTTAGCTTTTTCCTGTTAATCCTAGCATGATAAAGAAGATTCAAAGAGAGTGAGATGCCAGCTCCTTTCATTCAGTCAGTAGCTTCAAACATTTCTGGTATATGAAAAACATGTTTTTCAATGGCAAAAATCAATGAATATTGTAAATGCACAAACAGTAATATCTCCACATTGCACGGTGCAATTCTGAAATTTTTAGCTTTTTCCTGTTAATCCTAGCATGATAAAGAAGATTCAAAGAGAGTGAGATGCCAGCTCCTTTCATTCAGTCAGTAGCTTCAAACATTTCTGGTATATGAAAAACATGTTTTTCAATGGCAAAAATCAATGAATATTGTAAATGCACAAACAGTAATATCTCCACATTGCACGGTGCAATTCTGAAATTTTTAGCTTTTTCCTGTTAATCCTAGCATGATAAAGAAGATTCAAAGAGAGTGAGATGCCAGCTCCTTTCATTCAGTCAGTAGCTTCAAACATTTCTGGTATATGAAAAACATGTTTTTCAATGGCAAAAATCAATGAATATTGTAAATGCACAAACAGTAATATCTCCACATTGCACGGTGCAATTCTGAAATTTTTAGCTTTTTCCTGTTAATCCTAGCATGATAAAGAAGATTCAAAGAGAGTGAGATGCCAGCTCCTTTCATTCAGTCAGTAGCTTCAAACATTTCTGGTATATGAAAAACATGTTTTTCAATGGCAAAAATCAATGAATATTGTAAATGCACAAACAGTAATATCTCCACATTGCAAGGTGCAATTCTGAAATTTTTTGCTTTTTCCTGTTAATCCTAGCATGATAAAGAAGATTCAAAGAGAGTGAGATGCCAGCTCCTTTCATTCAGTCAGTAGCTTCAAACATTTCTGGTATATGAAAAACATGTTTTTCAATGGCAAAAATCAATGAATATTGTAAATGCACAAACAGTAATATCTCCACATTGCAAGGTGCAATTCTGAAATTTTTTGCTTTTTCCTGCTAATCCTAGCATGATAAAGAAGATTCAAAGAGAGTGAGATGCCAGCTCCTTTTATTCAGTCAGTAGCTTCAAACATTTCTGGTATATGAAAAACGTTTTTCAATGGCAAAAATCAATGAATATTGTAAATGCACAAACAGTAATATCTCCACATTGCACGGTGCAATTCTGAAATTTTTAGCTTTTTCCTGTTAATCCTAGCATGATAAAGAAGATTCAAAGAGAGTGAGATGCCAGCTCCTTTCATTCAGTCAGTAGCTTCAAACATTTCTGGTATATGAAAAACATGTTTTTCAATGGCAAAAATCAATGAATATTGTAAATGCACAAACAGTAATATCTCCACATTGCAAAGTGCAATTCTGAAATTTTTTGCTTTTTCCTGCTAATCCTAGCATGATAAAGAAGATTCAAAGAGAGTGAGATGCCAGCTCCTTTTATTCAGTCAGTAGCTTCAAACATTTCTGGTATATGAAAAACGTTTTTCAATGGCAAAAATCAATGAATATTGTAAATGCACAAACAGTAATATCTCCACATTGCACGGTGCAATTCTGAAATTTTTAGCTTTTTCCTGTTAATCCTAGCATGATAAAGAAGATTCAAAGAGAGTGAGATGCCAGCTCCTTTCATTCAGTCAGTAGCTTCAAACATTTCTGGTATATGAAAAACATGTTTTTCAATGGCAAAAATCAATGAATATTGTAAATGCACAAACAGTAATATCTCCACATTGCAAAGTGCAATTCTGAAATTTTTTGCTTTTTCCTGCTAATCCTAGCATGATAAAGAAGATTCAAAGAGAGTGAGATGCCAGCTCCTTTCATTCAGTCAGTAGCTTCAAACATTTCTGGTATATGAAAAACATGTTTTTCAATGGCAAAAATCAATGAATATTGTAAATGCACAAACAGTAATATCTCCGCATTGCAAGGTGCAATTCTGAAATTTTTTGCTTTTTCCTGCTAATCCTAGCATGATAAAGAAGATTCAAAGAGAGTGAGATGCCAGCTCCTTTCATTCAGTCAGTAGCTTCAAACATTTCTGGTATATGAAAAACATGTTTTTCAATGGCAAAAATCAATGAATATTGTAAATGCACAAACAGTAATATCTCCACATTGCACGGTGCAATTCTGAAATTTTTAGCTTTTTCCTGCTAATCCTAGCATGATAAAGAAGATTCAAAGAGAGTGAGATGCCAGCTCCTTTCATTCAGTCAGTAGCTTCAAACATTTCTGGTATATGAAAAACATGTTTTTCAATGGCAAAAATCAATGAATATTGTAAATGCACAAACAGTAATATCTCCACATTGCACGGTGCAATTCTGAAATTTTTAGCTTTTTCCTGTTAATCCTAGCATGATAAAGAAGATTCAAAGAGAGTGAGATGCCAGCTCCTTTCATTCAGTCAGTAGCTTCAAACATTTCTGGTATATGAAAAACATGTTTTTCAATGGCAAAAATCAATGAATATTGTAAATGCACAAACAGTAATATCTCCACATTGCAAGGTGCAATTCTGAAATTTTTTGCTTTTTCCTGTTAATCCTAGCATGATAAAGAAGATTCAAAGAGAGTGAGATGCCAGCTCCTTTCATTCAGTCAGTAGCTTCAAACATTTCTGGTATATGAAAAACATGTTTTTCAATGGCAAAAATCAATGAATATTGTAAATGCACAAACAGTAATATCTCCACATTGCACGGTGCAATTCTGAAATTTTTAGCTTTTTCCTGTTAATCCTAGCATGATAAAGAAGATTCAAAGAGAGTGAGATGCCAGCTCCTTTCATTCAGTCAGTAGCTTCAAACATTTCTGGTATATGAAAAACATGTTTTTCAATGGCAAAAATCAATGAATATTGTAAATGCACAAACAGTAATATCTCCACATTGCACGGTGCAATTCTGAAATTTTTAGCTTTTTCCTGTTAATCCTAGCATGATAAAGAAGATTCAAAGAGAGTGAGATGCCAGCTCCTTTCATTCAGTCAGTAGCTTCAAACATTTCTGGTATATGAAAAACATGTTTTTCAATGGCAAAAATCAATGAATATTGTAAATGCACAAACAGTAATATCTCCACATTGCACGGTGCAATTCTGAAATTTTTAGCTTTTTCCTGTTAATCCTAGCATGATAAAGAAGATTCAAAGAGAGTGAGATGCCAGCTCCTTTCATTCAGTCAGTAGCTTCAAACATTTCTGGTATATGAAAAACATGTTTTTCAATGGCAAAAATCAATGAATATTGTAAATGCACAAACAGTAATATCTCCACATTGCAAGGTGCAATTCTGAAATTTTTTGCTTTTTCCTGTTAATCCTAGCATGATAAAGAAGATTCAAAGAGAGTGAGATGCCAGCTCCTTTCATTCAGTCAGTAGCTTCAAACATTTCTGGTATATGAAAAACATGTTTTTCAATGGCAAAAATCAATGAATATTGTAAATGCACAAACAGTAATATCTCCACATTGCAAGGTGCAATTCTGAAATTTTTTGCTTTTTCCTGCTAATCCTAGCATGATAAAGAAGATTCAAAGAGAGTGAGATGCCAGCTCCTTTTATTCAGTCAGTAGCTTCAAACATTTCTGGTATATGAAAAACGTTTTTCAATGGCAAAAATCAATGAATATTGTAAATGCACAAACAGTAATATCTCCACATTGCACGGTGCAATTCTGAAATTTTTAGCTTTTTCCTGTTAGAAAAACGTTTTTCAATGGCAAAAATCAATGAATATTGTAAATGCACAAACAGTAATATCTCCACATTGCAAGGTGCAATTCTGAAATTTTTTGCTTTTTCCTGTTAATCCTAGCATGATAAAGAAGATTCAAAGAGAGTGAGATGCCAGCTCCTTTCATTCAGTCAGTAGCTTCAAACATTTCTGGTATATGAAAAACATGTTTTTCAATGGCAAAAATCAATGAATATTGTAAATGCACAAACAGTAATATCTCCACATTGCAAGGTGCAATTCTGAAATTTTTTGCTTTTTCCTGCTAATCCTAGCATGATAAAGAAGATTCAAAGAGAGTGAGATGCCAGCTCCTTTCATTCAGTCAGTAGCTTCAAACATTTCTGGTATATGAAAAACGTTTTTCAATGGCAAAAATCAATGAATATTGTAAATGCACAAACAGTAATATCTCCACATTGCAAGGTGCAATTCTGAAATTTTTTGCTTTTTCCTGTTAATCCTAGCATGATAAAGAAGATTCAAAGAGAGTGAGATGCCAGCTCCTTTCATTCAATCAGTAGCTTCAAACATTTCTGGTATATGAAAAACATGTTTTTCAATGGCAAAAATCAATGAATATTGTAAATGCACAAACAGTAATATCTCCGCATTGCAAGGTGCAATTCTGAAATTTTTTGCTTTTTCCTGCTAATCCTAGCATGATAAAGAAGATTCAGAGTGAGATGCCAGCTCCTTTCATTCAGTCAGTAGCTTCAAACATTTCTGGTATATGAAAAACATGTTTTTCAATGGCAAAAATCAATGAATATTGTAAATGCACAAACAGTAATATCTCCACATTGCACGGTGCAATTCTGAAATTTTTAGCTTTTTCCTGCTAATCCTAGCATGATAAAGAAGATTCAAAGAGAGTGAGATGCCAGCTCCTTTCATTCAGTCAGTAGCTTCAAACATTTCTGGTATATGAAAAACATGTTTTTCAATGGCAAAAATCAATGAATATTGTAAATGCACAAACAGTAATATCTCCACATTGCACGGTGCAATTCTGAAATTTTTAGCTTTTTCCTGTTAATCCTAGCATGATAAAGAAGATTCAAAGAGAGTGAGATGCCAGCTCCTTTCATTCAGTCAGTAGCTTCAAACATTTCTGGTATATGAAAAACATGTTTTTCAATGGCAAAAATCAATGAATATTGTAAATGCACAAACAGTAATATCTCCACATTGCACGGTGCAATTCTGAAATTTTTTGCTTTTTCCTGTTAATCCTAGCATGATAAAGAAGATTCAAAGAGAGTGAGATGCCAGCTCCTTTCATTCAGTCAGTAGCTTCAAACATTTCTGGTATATGAAAAACATGTTTTTCAATGGCAAAAATCAATGAATATTGTAAATGCACAAACAGTAATATCTCCACATTGCAAGGTGCAATTCTGAAATTTTTTGCTTTTTCCTGTTAATCCTAGCATGATAAAGAAGATTCAAAGAGAGTGAGATGCCAGCTCCTTTCATTCAGTCAGTAGCTTCAAACATTTCTGGTATATGAAAAACATGTTTTTCAATGGCAAAAATCAATGAATATTGTAAATGCACAAACAGTAATATCTCCACATTGCAAGGTGCAATTCTGAAATTTTTTGCTTTTTCCTGCTAATCCTAGCATGATAAAGAAGATTCAAAGAGAGTGAGATGCCAGCTCCTTTTATTCAGTCAGTAGCTTCAAACATTTCTGGTATATGAAAAACGTTTTTCAATGGCAAAAATCAATGAATATTGTAAATGCACAAACAGTAATATCTCCACATTGCACGGTGCAATTCTGAAATTTTTAGCTTTTTCCTGTTAATCCTAGCATGATAAAGAAGATTCAAAGAGAGTGAGATGCCAGCTCCTTTCATTCAGTCAGTAGCTTCAAACATTTCTGGTATATGAAAAACATGTTTTTCAATGGCAAAAATCAATGAATATTGTAAATGCACAAACAGTAATATCTCCACATTGCAAAGTGCAATTCTGAAATTTTTTGCTTTTTCCTGCTAATCCTAGCATGATAAAGAAGATTCAAAGAGAGTGAGATGCCAGCTCCTTTTATTCAGTCAGTAGCTTCAAACATTTCTGGTATATGAAAAACGTTTTTCAATGGCAAAAATCAATGAATATTGTAAATGCACAAACAGTAATATCTCCACATTGCACGGTGCAATTCTGAAATTTTTAGCTTTTTCCTGTTAATCCTAGCATGATAAAGAAGATTCAAAGAGAGTGAGATGCCAGCTCCTTTCATTCAGTCAGTAGCTTCAAACATTTCTGGTATATGAAAAACATGTTTTTCAATGGCAAAAATCAATGAATATTGTAAATGCACAAACAGTAATATCTCCACATTGCAAAGTGCAATTCTGAAATTTTTTGCTTTTTCCTGCTAATCCTAGCATGATAAAGAAGATTCAAAGAGAGTGAGATGCCAGCTCCTTTCATTCAGTCAGTAGCTTCAAACATTTCTGGTATATGAAAAACATGTTTTTCAATGGCAAAAATCAATGAATATTGTAAATGCACAAACAGTAATATCTCCGCATTGCAAGGTGCAATTCTGAAATTTTTTGCTTTTTCCTGCTAATCCTAGCATGATAAAGAAGATTCAAAGAGAGTGAGATGCCAGCTCCTTTCATTCAGTCAGTAGCTTCAAACATTTCTGGTATATGAAAAACATGTTTTTCAATGGCAAAAATCAATGAATATTGTAAATGCACAAACAGTAATATCTCCACATTGCACGGTGCAATTCTGAAATTTTTAGCTTTTTCCTGCTAATCCTAGCATGATAAAGAAGATTCAAAGAGAGTGAGATGCCAGCTCCTTTCATTCAGTCAGTAGCTTCAAACATTTCTGGTATATGAAAAACATGTTTTTCAATGGCAAAAATCAATGAATATTGTAAATGCACAAACAGTAATATCTCCACATTGCAAGGTGCAATTCTGAAATTTTTTGCTTTTTCCTGCTAATCCTAGCATGATAAAGAAGATTCAAAGAGAGTGAGATGCCAGCTCCTTTCATTCAGTCAGTAGCTTCAAACATTTCTGGTATATGAAAAACGTTTTTCAATGGCAAAAATCAATGAATATTGTAAATGCACAAACAGTAATATCTCCACATTGCAAGGTGCAATTCTGAAATTTTTTGCTTTTTCCTGTTAATCCTAGCATGATAAAGAAGATTCAAAGAGAGTGAGATGCCAGCTCCTTTCATTCAATCAGTAGCTTCAAACATTTCTGGTATATGAAAAACATGTTTTTCAATGGCAAAAATCAATGAATATTGTAAATGCACAAACAGTAATATCTCCGCATTGCAAGGTGCAATTCTGAAATTTTTTGCTTTTTCCTGCTAATCCTAGCATGATAAAGAAGATTCAGAGTGAGATGCCAGCTCCTTTCATTCAGTCAGTAGCTTCAAACATTTCTGGTATATGAAAAACGTTTTTCAATGGCAAAAATCAATGAATATTGTAAATGCACAAACAGTAATATCTCCACATTGCACGGTGCAATTCTGAAATTTTTAGCTTTTTCCTGCTAATCCTAGCATGATAAAGAAGATTCAAAGAGAGTGAGATGCCAGCTCCTTTCATTCAGTCAGTAGCTTCAAACATTTCTGGTATATGAAAAACATGTTTTTCAATGGCAAAAATCAATGAATATTGTAAATGCACAAACAGTAATATCTCCACATTGCACGGTGCAATTCTGAAATTTTTAGCTTTTTCCTGTTAATCCTAGCATGATAAAGAAGATTCAAAGAGAGTGAGATGCCAGCTCCTTTCATTCAGTCAGTAGCTTCAAACATTTCTGGTATATGAAAAACATGTTTTTCAATGGCAAAAATCAATGAATATTGTAAATGCACAAACAGTAATATCTCCACATTGCACGGTGCAATTCTGAAATTTTTTGCTTTTTCCTGTTAATCCTAGCATGATAAAGAAGATTCAAAGAGAGTGAGATGCCAGCTCCTTTCATTCAGTCAGTAGCTTCAAACATTTCTGGTATATGAAAAACATGTTTTTCAATGGCAAAAATCAATGAATATTGTAAATGCACAAACAGTAATATCTCCACATTGCAAGGTGCAATTCTGAAATTTTTTGCTTTTTCCTGTTAATCCTAGCATGATAAAGAAGATTCAAAGAGAGTGAGATGCCAGCTCCTTTCATTCAGTCAGTAGCTTCAAACATTTCTGGTATATGAAAAACATGTTTTTCAATGGCAAAAATCAATGAATATTGTAAATGCACAAACAGTAATATCTCCACATTGCAAGGTGCAATTCTGAAATTTTTTGCTTTTTCCTGCTAATCCTAGCATGATAAAGAAGATTCAAAGAGAGTGAGATGCCAGCTCCTTTTATTCAGTCAGTAGCTTCAAACATTTCTGGTATATGAAAAACGTTTTTCAATGGCAAAAATCAATGAATATTGTAAATGCACAAACAGTAATATCTCCACATTGCACGGTGCAATTCTGAAATTTTTAGCTTTTTCCTGTTAATCCTAGCATGATAAAGAAGATTCAAAGAGAGTGAGATGCCAGCTCCTTTCATTCAGTCAGTAGCTTCAAACATTTCTGGTATATGAAAAACATGTTTTTCAATGGCAAAAATCAATGAATATTGTAAATGCACAAACAGTAATATCTCCACATTGCAAAGTGCAATTCTGAAATTTTTTGCTTTTTCCTGCTAATCCTAGCATGATAAAGAAGATTCAAAGAGAGTGAGATGCCAGCTCCTTTTATTCAGTCAGTAGCTTCAAACATTTCTGGTATATGAAAAACGTTTTTCAATGGCAAAAATCAATGAATATTGTAAATGCACAAACAGTAATATCTCCACATTGCACGGTGCAATTCTGAAATTTTTAGCTTTTTCCTGTTAATCCTAGCATGATAAAGAAGATTCAAAGAGAGTGAGATGCCAGCTCCTTTCATTCAGTCAGTAGCTTCAAACATTTCTGGTATATGAAAAACATGTTTTTCAATGGCAAAAATCAATGAATATTGTAAATGCACAAACAGTAATATCTCCACATTGCAAAGTGCAATTCTGAAATTTTTTGCTTTTTCCTGCTAATCCTAGCATGATAAAGAAGATTCAAAGAGAGTGAGATGCCAGCTCCTTTCATTCAGTCAGTAGCTTCAAACATTTCTGGTATATGAAAAACATGTTTTTCAATGGCAAAAATCAATGAATATTGTAAATGCACAAACAGTAATATCTCCGCATTGCAAGGTGCAATTCTGAAATTTTTTGCTTTTTCCTGCTAATCCTAGCATGATAAAGAAGATTCAAAGAGAGTGAGATGCCAGCTCCTTTCATTCAGTCAGTAGCTTCAAACATTTCTGGTATATGAAAAACATGTTTTTCAATGGCAAAAATCAATGAATATTGTAAATGCACAAACAGTAATATCTCCACATTGCACGGTGCAATTCTGAAATTTTTAGCTTTTTCCTGCTAATCCTAGCATGATAAAGAAGATTCAAAGAGAGTGAGATGCCAGCTCCTTTCATTCAGTCAGTAGCTTCAAACATTTCTGGTATATGAAAAACATGTTTTTCAATGGCAAAAATCAATGAATATTGTAAATGCACAAACAGTAATATCTCCACATTGCACGGTGCAATTCTGAAATTTTTAGCTTTTTCCTGTTAATCCTAGCATGATAAAGAAGATTCAAAGAGAGTGAGATGCCAGCTCCTTTCATTCAGTCAGTAGCTTCAAACATTTCTGGTATATGAAAAACATGTTTTTCAATGGCAAAAATCAATGAATATTGTAAATGCACAAACAGTAATATCTCCACATTGCAAGGTGCAATTCTGAAATTTTTTGCTTTTTCCTGTTAATCCTAGCATGATAAAGAAGATTCAAAGAGAGTGAGATGCCAGCTCCTTTCATTCAGTCAGTAGCTTCAAACATTTCTGGTATATGAAAAACATGTTTTTCAATGGCAAAAATCAATGAATATTGTAAATGCACAAACAGTAATATCTCCACATTGCACGGTGCAATTCTGAAATTTTTAGCTTTTTCCTGTTAATCCTAGCATGATAAAGAAGATTCAAAGAGAGTGAGATGCCAGCTCCTTTCATTCAGTCAGTAGCTTCAAACATTTCTGGTATATGAAAAACATGTTTTTCAATGGCAAAAATCAATGAATATTGTAAATGCACAAACAGTAATATCTCCACATTGCACGGTGCAATTCTGAAATTTTTAGCTTTTTCCTGTTAATCCTAGCATGATAAAGAAGATTCAAAGAGAGTGAGATGCCAGCTCCTTTCATTCAGTCAGTAGCTTCAAACATTTCTGGTATATGAAAAACATGTTTTTCAATGGCAAAAATCAATGAATATTGTAAATGCACAAACAGTAATATCTCCACATTGCACGGTGCAATTCTGAAATTTTTAGCTTTTTCCTGTTAATCCTAGCATGATAAAGAAGATTCAAAGAGAGTGAGATGCCAGCTCCTTTCATTCAGTCAGTAGCTTCAAACATTTCTGGTATATGAAAAACATGTTTTTCAATGGCAAAAATCAATGAATATTGTAAATGCACAAACAGTAATATCTCCACATTGCAAGGTGCAATTCTGAAATTTTTTGCTTTTTCCTGTTAATCCTAGCATGATAAAGAAGATTCAAAGAGAGTGAGATGCCAGCTCCTTTCATTCAGTCAGTAGCTTCAAACATTTCTGGTATATGAAAAACATGTTTTTCAATGGCAAAAATCAATGAATATTGTAAATGCACAAACAGTAATATCTCCACATTGCAAGGTGCAATTCTGAAATTTTTTGCTTTTTCCTGCTAATCCTAGCATGATAAAGAAGATTCAAAGAGAGTGAGATGCCAGCTCCTTTTATTCAGTCAGTAGCTTCAAACATTTCTGGTATATGAAAAACGTTTTTCAATGGCAAAAATCAATGAATATTGTAAATGCACAAACAGTAATATCTCCACATTGCACGGTGCAATTCTGAAATTTTTAGCTTTTTCCTGTTAGAAAAACGTTTTTCAATGGCAAAAATCAATGAATATTGTAAATGCACAAACAGTAATATCTCCACATTGCAAGGTGCAATTCTGAAATTTTTTGCTTTTTCCTGTTAATCCTAGCATGATAAAGAAGATTCAAAGAGAGTGAGATGCCAGCTCCTTTCATTCAGTCAGTAGCTTCAAACATTTCTGGTATATGAA